>NW_011956851.1:0-1327 GCF_000949405.1 Vollenhovia emeryi | reverse complement strand
TATGCGGCCCGTCGACGTCACCCCCGTGGTTGCCAACAGGCTCCTGAAAACGGTGTACAGCCACGTAAAACTCGCCGGTCCGGCAAGGTTCAAAGTGGACGACGCGGTACGCGTTAGCAGATACAAGACGATATTCAAGAAGGGTTATACGCCAAATTGGACCACCGAGGTGTTTAAGATCGTTACAGTACAACACACCAATCCCGTAACGTATCTACTCGAGGATTATCGCGGAGAACCCGTTGCAGGAGCGTTCTACGAGTACGAGTTGCATCGCGCCACTAACCCAGATGTGTATCTTGTGGAAAAGGTACTGCGCAGGAAGGGTGACAAGGTTTATGTGAAATGGTTGGGATTCGATGGATCGCATAATTCGTGGATAGACAAGAACAATGTGGTTTAATTTTTAAAGAATGTATTTATTCTATTAAACATGTATATGAATATATTAAATACATATATACATATATACATATATAGTTGTGTCATTTATTTTACATGTGAATAGACTTATTACTATCCTATAATGTACAATAATACTGTGAATATATTATAAAGGTATTCGGTAATGTCCCCATGGCAGCGTTTCTGTAGAATCGGGCATGATGTATCGTTTGTCGTCGTACGGACTCAGAGCGATTTTCGTCTCTGCTATAGTGTACACCTCATGCAGTTTCGATCTTATACAAGTTTGTCGGCGAGTCATTTCTATCTCGTCTCGCAGACAATGCGTGTAATCATCGAATGTTATCGTTCGCGCTACCACGTTGCTTTTGACACCTTTAGCCTTCTTCGTATCTTTCTTACCATCGACTCGCAACGCGTACATTTTCGCTCTGAGTCCGACGAATTCCGTCATTATCGCACCATTATTCTCGTCTTTCATTAGATCGGGGACTTTCTTATTTACTAGCGGTATACCGTATGCGTTATCTACAGGATAATCGCTCGTGTCGAATCGTATATGTATATCGCGTTTCATCGTCTCATATACATCCTCGCACTTGATGTGGTATATGAGACTGTCGGTATCCGTATACATGATTTTACATTGCTCGCGATACATCGGTAACATATATTCATGGTGAAATTCATACAAGCAGATCTTGGATATGTCGAGGATGCACATACCCACGTAGATCGGCTTGTGGAATTTTACCTCGAGTTTTCGCAACTCCACGGCGATTAAATTTTCGGAAAAAATGCTGCGACTATGAAAATTCGGTTTGGAGATCATCGTCTCGGCACCGTAGCGACCGTCCCATTTAGTTACAAGTTTAACGTCGACGTGATTCCGCACGTTTTCCATAGTTTTACCGAATACCGC
>NW_011956850.1:0-1326 GCF_000949405.1 Vollenhovia emeryi | reverse complement strand
CCTTCCCACACCAAAAAACGAATGACAATACGTTGCGCAACGGCGGTCGGCACTTGACGTTCACTCATGGTCGTATCACGCGCGTGAAACGTGCGTTCGCGACGAAAACTATGCCACACTGTTCGTAAGGGACCCTGCTATCACATACTCAAGCCGCGACCTTCAAAACATACAGACGCGCCATCTACAGCGTTTGTCTCGATCATATTTGAACCGCCCTCGTAGTATACCTAGGTTACTTCTAACTCACGGGCTCTGGGCGGGGTGCGGAGCGCGGGGTACACGGTCTGCTGGGAGGGGAGCCCCCACACAGACCTACATACACCCCGCGCTCCGCGCCCCGCCCAGAGCAACTGAAGTTAGGTCATGTACATACGTGTTAGCCGCATGACTAATCCCCCCTCCACCTTATACATAATAAAATAATATCGTGGAAAAAAAGACGACTCGCCGGGAATCGAACCCGGCTCGCGCGGTTGACAGTCTGACACTTAACGCATGCGGCTATCGCGTACACTTGATAAAAAATTTTCAAAAGTGATAAGGTGCATGCATAGACACACACACACGCACACATGGATACATCCACCTTCCATGCAATAAGAATATCCACCGTCTACATAATAAAATAATATCGAGGAAAAAAAACGGCTCGCCGGGAATCGAACCCGGCTCGCGCGGTTGACAGTCTGACACTCGACGCACGCGGCTATCGCGTACACTTGACAAACATCCCCCCCTCCACCGTCTATAGACTTTCGTATGATATATAAATCAGTTCGGAAGTCCGCCGTACAACAGTAGGAGATCTGCCAGTCAAGCAAATAATAATTTCGAAGAAGAAATGGAAATAGACAATAACTTTGAGAGGTTATTAGATGAGACCGATGAAGAAGAAGAATATCAACCATTACCCGATGATCACGAGACACGGTAGTGTCTCGCGCCAAGTGTAAGCGTAGCTAGTACACGCGTGCAAGACCGACCGTGTAAGTTTACGCGAGTACACGAGTTGACGGGCCCTCAGATTTTCGGATCTCAACAACGGCTGATCCGACGAAATTGAGACTGCGCTTAATCGATAGCTTGGGTACGATTTGCATAATAAAAGTGTTTTTACTTTTCTCCTACGTGCCCCAGGAGTGGAGGTATTGCAATGCAAAAGTCCGATTTGTTAAATTTTGGATTAAGAAACGTCTTTGTCGTCGTCCCGGTCGTCGTCGTCGTCGTCGTCGACCAGACCAGCATTTTCACTTGACTTTTCACTTGACCACGTTGCAACTGACCACGGTCCCGATCGACCACGTTGCAATTGACCACGGTCCC
>NW_011956849.1:0-1326 GCF_000949405.1 Vollenhovia emeryi | reverse complement strand
GTGTGTGGTTGCTTCTTGGCCAATTTAGGTAAATAATTTTTGTTAACCTGTAAAATATACATAAAATTATTTACTGAAATCAAATTGGCCAAGAAGCAACCACAGAATAAGAAAAAGTAAGTATTTCTATTTATGCAGTCTGGAACCGATAAAGTGCAACACTGGGATTTTAATGCGTTCGTCTATGCGATGAACAAAAGCATTAAAATCGCGTGTTGAAATTTTTCGGTTCCGGCATACGTTAACGGTTACAGTCTACATAAAACACTATCAGCTTTAAGTCAGAATTTGCTGTTGCAAGGCAAAAAAAGCCAGCAACCTGTCGACAGAACATGAACTAAATGCGGACACAGATATATCTATGATCTTGGCTTTCAAGCTTTTGCGGCTGCTGTCTTCTTCAGTTGTAATGGCTTCCGGATGGTTACCGCGTCCGTTTGCAGTGTGGTGTCGACGTTTCGCAGACGTTGCAGTCTGCATCATCAGTATCAGAGTCTCCCAGCCCTGATGATGCAGACTGCAACGCCTGCGAAACGTCGACACCACACTGCAAACGGACGCGGTAACCATCCGGAAGCCATTACGATTGATATATCTATGATATCTATGATATCTATGATTCTACACGGATATATCCACCCAGTAAACACAAAGTAACAGTTATATAACTGTAAGTTAAAATTTCCTACTCAACAATATAACTGTTATACAGGGTGTCTGATAAGTTTGTTCTCAACCGATATATGTAGATAGATTAGGGCAAGCTGAAGAGAAAAATCAGATACCATGATGCAAAATCCACAATAGTTATTGAGTTATTAATTATTACGTTTAAGCGAATGAACGCGCGGAAACAGGCTCCGACTGTAGGCCGGGCTCGGTGGGCGTAGCGGGCCGCGCGCGCTCATCACCCGCCGCTCTCCGCTCGCCGCTCGTCCGCCACCACCCGCCGCTCGCGCTCGCCGTTGCCGTTGCCCCTCGCTTCTCGCCCCACGCCAGGGGCTTCACCTGTAGATCAGATTACAACATTGTCAACCATTTTATACGCCACCGTTTGACACCGCGCCGACAAATAATTGTTTCTTCTTTTCGGTGATAGGAAAATGGCTCGCTATCATTTCCACACCACCTTGCGGTAGATAGCTTGGTGCGTTTTTTTTTATAGTGGTTTCCCCGGTAGGCCTAATCCACTCTCATCATTTAATGCATAAATTGTTCAAAATGATGTCCTCCTTCCCGCACGCAAAATTCAGCTCTTCGAACGATATTCCGCGTGGCACGGTGCGCCATGTCCGGCGTTATGGTATGTTTTTTTATGTGGAGCCC
>NW_011956848.1:0-1326 GCF_000949405.1 Vollenhovia emeryi | reverse complement strand
TCCAAGTCCCGTAGGCGGATCTCTGCCATCTTGCATGGCCGGTCGACCCGCGTCTCCTCTTCTCCGGGGAGGACCTGCCTGACCCGCTCTGCGAGCAGATCGGCTTTCTCCGCATGGCCCTCCCCAGAGACCTCAATGACCCTGGCACCGGTGGCCCCGGATCTGATGGTGATCCGGCCCCCGATGCCAAGTTCCTCGAGGTTAATATTCCGCCTTAAGGCGGTTAGGGCCCCGCGGTAGTCGCCGTCGGCTCGCGTTACTACGACGGCGGGACCCTCCGCCTAGGGGCCCTCTTTGGTGCCCCCCGGTCTGCCCCTTCGCCGGGGGGCCGGGGGCCACTGCAGCTCCGTCTGGGCGCGAATCAAGGCATCAGCATCCATGCTCATCTTGGTGCGGAGGGATTCAGTGCAAGGCACCACGAGACTACCGATTGTTCGGACAAGCGATCCGGCTCGAAGGACCAGATTGTTCAGTGCTCGAGGGAGGAGGTTTAGACACGACACGTTTGGTCTCACTAACACGATGTGATTTTTTAATGCAGAATATTTTTAACACATCTATATACACTATTTACAGCTTTTTTCTTTCTCTCACAACGGATATTCGCGATGCGGCTTAAGCGAGTATCTTAACGTACGGCGAAGTACAAAGCGCGACGACTTCCGAAACTTGCGATAACGGAAAGCGATCTGAGCCAGGCGCGCGCTCGCGCTGGTTTTATACCGCCTTTCTGGAGACGGTTCTCGAAGCTCCTGTGTTGTACCCGAGACACATCGCTGTGACTCCCCTTGTTTTTGTTTCTATTAGTGGCATGGAAGAGTGCGACTGCGAAGCGATCCCGGCGATCCGCCGTTGTCTCGGAGGTGACGACCCAAAACAGTGCCGGACCGTTATCTCGCTCAGTCAATTTCCATGCCAATAATAAACATCGCATGAATATCGATGCCGTTATGATTTTGCAGCGAAATCACAAATGAGGTGATATGATTATTCAAGACTTTGAACAATTTGTGAGGAAGAAATACCCAAGAAAAAGTGTAAAACAATTGACAGCTATTTCAAAAAGGAAAACTCTATGGAGAAGATGGTCTCAAGAATGGTCTGTAAAGATGGTGTGGCCCTCAGTTTATTTTGTTCATCGTCAGATTTGAGATATTTGTTTTCGAAATGCGGATTTCAACTTCCTAATTCACCAAACACAATAAGATCTATAGTTACAAATTTTGCAAATACCATTAAAGCTGACTTCATTATTGAGTTCGAATATCTTAAAAAACAAGGAAAAAGATTCGCTTTAAGTTTCGACGAATGGACTTCCCAGAAAAG
>NW_011956847.1:0-1326 GCF_000949405.1 Vollenhovia emeryi | reverse complement strand
ACGGTTTCGACGTCGTTTCGACGTCGATCGACGAGTCATTTCTGACTGGGATTGCAACAGCACATTCCTGAGACCAAATCAAGTAAAAAAAAGTCATGTACCACTTTTCCCTCCGACGAACAGTTATCGAGATATTATAAGCTAAATATTGAAAAAGTTATCAATTTTCTCTTGATTATCTCAAAAAGTACTAGGCAAATCAAATAATATTTCAGACGAAAGTTGTTCATATTAATTAGCAGAATAAGATAGTATAATGAACAATAAGGGGTTCCATTTAAAAAATTGAAAGTGACCTTCATGTGACCTTCAAGCAATTATTCAAGGTCAAATTAATGACACCAACTTAAGTCCCCTTCTAGACCGTACAACTTTTATTTTAAAAGTTTTTTGTGAAATTGCATATTTTCGAAACATTTGCCTACTAAAAGACTCACTCTGTATAATTAGTGGACGATCTTTCAGAGGCATCCTGTATAGTTTTTTTATTATTTTAATTAATCTGAGTCTGGCGGCTTTGGATGGACTTCCATACAACCCATTATTTATCTAAACTCTCGCTAGCTATATGTATAAATTACCTACACATTACAGCTACATTATAAATACACGAATTCTTTGCTCTTATAATAATTTTGTATTATTTATTGCACTTTCCTCTTCTTTCTTTCTTATAATTCTCTTGATCCATTTCAGACCTTTCCCTTCCTCTCCTAAAATCTTCTCCCAAGGAACCTTCTGTTTCGTCCTTTCGCACTCCTCTACGTGTCTCAATGTTTCTTCTCTCTCTCCACATATTCTGCATCTTTTTAATTCTTTTTCTTTCCAAAATTGATTCCCTCTTGTCTTATTTCCGCATCTGAATTTTGCGATCATATTTTGATCTCTGTACTTTTTTTTCTTCTAAGTACTGTGGTACTCTGGGAAAAAAAGATAGTTAGCAACCCATTTTGGGGCCCACAATTAGTAATCGAATTATTTGGATTGTTCGTAACTGTAATCTTTTACGAATTTTACCCGGCGTAACTAAAAATCGCAATATTCTAAAATCTATATCCAAGATTTTAAAGTAATACTAATCAATTCTCTCAATTAGTTCTGTCGATATTCAGTACCGCAAAGATAATTTTCACTTAAGAGGCACTAACCGAAATGTTAGTTGCTTAACTACAAAAACTGTCAAAATTTTTCCCAGAGTAGTGTTACGAACAATCTAAATAATTCGATTACTAATTGTGGTTTTACCCCCAAAATGGGTTGCTAACTATCTTTTTTCCCTAGAGTACCTCTTCCAATATCAGTTTTTTATAATAGTAATTGTATCTT
>NW_011956846.1:0-1326 GCF_000949405.1 Vollenhovia emeryi | reverse complement strand
ACAAAATCTGTAATTATTATCGCGTAATTAAGAAAAACTGAGCCAATAAGTGCACGGAGGAGCTGAAGGCCGGACTCGGCAGACATGCAAAATGGTGTATTATTCTCCTACCACCAGAAAAACTTTTTCGGCGCGATGTCATATGTCGCGTGTTCGCTCGCTGTGCGCCGTTCGCCCGCTCACCGCTCCCCGCTCGCCGCCGTCTCTCATCGATCGATGCGTGACTCCACCTCTCGCTATCGGATCTTGAGAGATGTCAACAAATACACCATTTTGCATGTCTGCCGAGTCCAGCCTTCCGTTTCTCCGTGCACTTATTGGCTCAGACGTTTTTCTTAATTACGCGATAATAATTACGGATTTTGTAAAATGGTATATAACTTTTCTTCTCAGTTTGACCCAATCTACTATAATCTTTGGAGTCGTCCAAATCGAATCCGACACCCTGTATATATCAATAGGCACAATGGTGTCTCGCGCCAAGTTCACGCACAGTAAAATATTTTTTATATTATATGGATTATATATGTATATAGATTTCAATGACCCAGAAGATTGATAAAACCAGATGCATTGCCAAAAGTAAGCCATCTGTTAGCAGTGTTTCTCAACCCTTAATGGGGCTTCCATTTTCCATTAATGTTTACTCAGATGAGAGTAACAACACTTCAGATGATAAATTAATAACATAATTCTTTCGTACTGCGTGTACAAAGATGAATACGAATAATAAGAAAAACGCACCTTAGCAACGGTTGAATGCCGTTTTTGTGCGATTAACAATTTTGCATACGAAACTCGAGAATCTTCACGATCTTTACGTTGGGCAAGGATTTCATTTCTTGTTCCGCCCAGCCTTTGTCGGACAACGGTTTATAGGTGTGCATCGGGCAATATGGCAACTTGACTTGCCCATCCTGCAAACATTATTCAACATCTTTAATATCTATAAAGCAAGTAATCATGATAGAGAGTAGTACATTAACTCAGGATAATTCGCTTTACAGATCAAAGCTTCCCGACAGTAATTAAGAGGAACTATAATGTAGCTCGACCATCACCGGAAAAGCTGAGACTCGGCTGCATATTCATAATTTGGCGAAGACAACAAGTTACAAACAACAACCGTGTATACACGGAATATATCGCGCACCTGTATGGTGTGTTTCTATGATCCGGATTGAGCGAGACCATTCTACCGCTCGGATCTTCGGCGATTATGCACACGTCTCTCATCTTAAAATTGTAGAGTTTCGACACGCTTATACAGAACATAAACCGGCTCTC
Source organism: Vollenhovia emeryi (assembly GCF_000949405.1). Lineage (NCBI taxonomy): Eukaryota > Metazoa > Arthropoda > Insecta > Hymenoptera > Formicidae > Vollenhovia > Vollenhovia emeryi. The sequence continues at coordinate 39 of NW_011956846.1, read as the reverse complement.
GTACATCTCGAGGAATTTGAATAGCGGCAGTTTCCCATG
>NW_011956845.1:0-1326 GCF_000949405.1 Vollenhovia emeryi | reverse complement strand
CCCAGGTTTTCTTCTCCGGGGGCGGGGGATCCGCCGTTTTTCCGGGGGGAGGAGGATCCGCCGGTAGCCCGGTGTTGTCCACCTCCATTATCTCCTCCTCCCGGACATCCTTCCCCAAGGGGGTGGCGTTCTCCCTCACCTGTGGTGGGTGGGGGGGCGGCATCGCCGTTCGATCCCTCTCTTCCTTCTCCCTCAGGAGGGCGGCGACTTGGATCTTGAGGGAGGCCAGCTCCTCCCTCAACAGCTCCTCTCTCCTGCTCGCCCCCTCACCCAACCTTGTATTCAGGGCGTCCACGGCGACCATGGTGTACATGGCCCCGTCCCTTATCCGGCCAGCGAGGGTACCTTTGAGGTTCTTGCTGACCCTCGCCGCCCCGTCGATGCTGTTGACGTGCCCCAATACTCCCGCCACAATATCGCGGGTGGGGAGCTGGGGGATTTGCTCCTCCAGCTCCCTCAGCTTTCTCTGCCAGCTGGCGCCCTCATACCTCCGGGGGTCATAGTCCCCCTGGAGGACTCTCTCCATATTCCGCAGGTCCTCCCTAGACCTTTTCAGGTCTTCGGCGGCCTCCCTGCGTTCGGCCATCTGCACGCCTTTCCCCGTTTTTACGGGCCTACCTCGGGCGTCCTTCCTCTCGGGGAGGGGGTTCTCCTCCTCCCCGCTGGAGCCGCCTCGGGAGCGCGCAATGACGACCAGCTTCGCGCCTTTCTCCCTTCGGCTGCTCCTGCTCCTTTTAGTGGCCCCCGATTTGGACAAGTGGGATTTAACGCTGGCGTCGGAGCCACTGTCCTCCTCGGGGTCCACCACGTGAGCAGAGTCGTCGGGGTCGTCGAAGACCTCACTGCTCGCGACCGATGTCGTCTCCCCCTCCCCGTCGGTTGTACCCGACGGGGTGGGAGAGCCTCCGGTCCTCCTCGGGGAGGGGGAACCCTTGGTCCTCTTGCGGATCTTGGCAACAAGGCCCGTCAGGTCCCCCCCTCCTCCACGAGGTGTTCCTGCCCGTATGGATCGGACTCTGTTCGCCGCGTATCCCTACGGTGCCTCTGCTTCACCTTGAAGCTCTTGGGGCCGAGTGTTGTGCCCCGCAGCTTACTCGTGTCGAGGCGTACCACCTCGACAGCCGCCACCCTGGGGCCGGACAGCACGCCTGAGGGTCCGGGCTGTTGGTCGCCCGCCCCGCCGCCCTGCGCTCCCTGCGCGACCGCCGCATACGTCTGCGGCTGCGCACCCACCTCCTCCTTCTCCTCTCCTCCCTCCACACTCTTAGAAAGGTTGTTTTTTAAGGCAGCCATTTCTATTTGTTCCCCACACCGCGCGAGGCTCCA
>NW_011956844.1:0-1326 GCF_000949405.1 Vollenhovia emeryi | reverse complement strand
CCGTTCGGATTTTGCACATCGTGTGGCCCTGAAGAGGGCCAGTGGTGTATTCATATCGAACATACTGGGAATACTGGGATATGATGGGAAGAAGGCTGCGTGACTTGTAGGACCACACGATGTGCAAAATCCGAACGGCAACCTCCACGTGCACATTGGGTTACGCTGATGTCGACGGTAATGAACGAAAATACAAGGATTACTTCAAAAAGCTGTAACTTGGCGAAAAAAAATCGCAGTAACTTCTTCTTTTTTTTAAATTGAAGGGACAAATACACACTTTTTGATACTTCGAGCAGAATTAGCGAGGAAAAATTTCCTACGCCCGGGCACCTGGCCAAAGTTGGTTAGTTTTGGTAAAAACATGTCCTTACATTTTAAAAGCTACAACAGCGCAGATGCATTCGAGGAAAAATCTGGCGACTAGTTTTGAAGCTGAGAGTGCAAGCTTTAATTTAAAAGAAAAACGATCTTGCTACGATGATTTTTAACGGACATATCGTCGGTAATGTCGAAAACACAAGGGTTATTTCAATGAGCTGTGATTTGGCGAAAAAAAGTCGTAGGAACTTCTTTTTTTTTAAATTGAAGAGAAAAGTATACACTCTTTGATACCGTAAGCAGAACTGGCGAAGAAAAATTACTACACTCCGCACAGTGCGTCAAAGTGTGCAATTTTTTAGAGAAAAAACATGGTCATGATTTTGAGAAAGTTCCGGGAAATGGGAAGAGTGAATGCAAATTCCAATAAGAGCTTCTTAAAGCAGAGGCTTTGCCCTATAAAATGAAAAAAAAACTTTTCAATTCGACCAGTTTTCGCGAAGTTACGCTTATTTGAAATTCGCCAAATTTTGATGTAAATTTCTTGTTGCGTTAATTTTTTGACCAGTGTATTATAAGCTATAAAAAAACAAGAAATATAAACTCAAAACATTGAAATACTTTTATAATTAAGGTAAAAGTACCATTGCCTGGACATGTACCTAACTCTGGACATTCGTATTATTTTTATATTCAAATACCAATATTTGAACTTGCACTATAGAAAAAATATATATACAGGGTGTTATGTAATACCCACATCAACGCTTATTGTGGGATAGAGTGGACTAGACTAAGTCGAAAAGTCCTCTACCATTTTGCAATTTTCGCAAAAGTCAGCGAGTTATTAATTATTAAAAATCGCTGTTTTAGGCCGGCCCACTGCCCAATTCAAACGTGCGGCGAGATCGATCGATCGTTACTAGGCGCACAGAGAGTTGTAACGATCGATCGATCTCGCCGAACGTTTGAATTGGGCAGTGGGCCGGCCTAAGACAGTGATTT
>NW_011956843.1:0-1326 GCF_000949405.1 Vollenhovia emeryi | reverse complement strand
TGACGAAGGTGAGTTCGGATCCTGCGTCAATGAGTAGACGCGCTGAGTGATGAGTGGTGGATGAGCTGATCAATGCCAAGGCTGTGGCGAGTAACGTTGAGCAGGATGAGCGGACGTGTGAGCTGTTCTCGACGACTGCACCGTCTCTTCAGGTGGCGGGCGTGCCCGACGAATCGCTAGATTTCTGAGTGGTCGATGCTGTTGGATGTGCGTCGTGCAGCATCGTGTGATGACGCCCTGAGCATGTCTTGCAGCCCCGCTGGGACTTGCATGAGCGTACACTGTGGCGCCCCAGGCAGTTAAAACATAGGCGCTTGTTTACTGCCATCTTGTGCCGGTCTTGTGGTGATAAATCCCGGAATTTTGCGCACATCACAATGAAGTGCTGCGTGTTGCAGCAATTACAAGGGTAAGATGAGTCGCCCTGATGCGTCGTCTGATGAGCTGCCGTCTTCCTTGGCGATGATGATGATGAGCTGGGGCCAGGATGAGCTGTCGTGCTTTCGATCCGCTCGAGAGCCCTTATCCGAGTGCTCAGGAACTCCTCGAGCTTCTCGAACGTAGGATATTCGCGCGTGGCGCCAACCGCGTTCTCCCATTATTCACGCGTGACGCGATCGAGGAGTCGCGTGACCTGGTAGACCACTGCGCAGTCCCCCAGCTTCTCCTTGACCTCGAGGGCCTCAAGTACCTTGAAAGCCTCCTTCACCCCTGAGACGAGCTTGTCCAAGGCTGCCGCCTTCCTCGGCACCGGTGTTGAGCTGGCGCAGAGCTTGTCTCGCCAGGAATGGATGTAACCGTTTATTCTCATATCTGTCTTTGAGAAGATCCCATGACGGTGTGAGCGAGTCGCCGGTCATTGAGAGCCCTGAGATGAGTTGAGCTGGCGCGCCTTCCAGCGACGAACGGAGGTAGTGCAGCCTCTCCACGTCCGTGAGCTGCTGGTTTGAGAGGATCAGGCTCGTGAAAAGATCACGGAAGGCGGGCCATGCGGTCCTTGTAACGAAAGTGTGACCGAGATATAACGATATCAAACATTTTAAAACAAAATTTGCATTTAATTATGTTTCCTTTCAAATATATAAATTGTCTTTGTATATCCGAACGGATAGGAAGTTCCATTTATTGGATTTCTAGCGTTATTCCTTGGTCATAAATTTTATAAAACTAATTGTAGAGAAATAAAATGTATAGCAAACATAATAATTAACGTATTAATGACAAATGACATTAATAATATATTGTCATCAATAATGTCATTAATTCATATCTATATTTTTTGCCACGCTTATAATATTTATCGTGATGTATACTTAAATGACATGC
>NW_011956842.1:0-1325 GCF_000949405.1 Vollenhovia emeryi | reverse complement strand
GTGCGAATATGTACTATCACTTAATTATTAAGACACTACCATTATATATCCTTATATCATTTCACCGACATTCGTCGAAGTAATTTTGCTTTCATAATTATAATATTTTGCTTTTATACTTCATATACCATTATTCAAGCATATTCCATTAACTCATACCGACACATTTCGCTATTTTTATTATTAAAATACTATATTACGTATCATTATAAGATACCGTTTATGCGATATTCTTCATTTATATTAATTATAAGTTGCTTAATTACATTAATACGCGATACCATTTATAGTACATTAAGTTTTTATAGAATTACGCCTGATATTAATACTCTATAAGGAAGCTTCTCACACCATTCATATATTACACATAACAATATTACCCTACAACATTATCTTTTATATTAACAATTGCTTCAACCACGTAATACGCTTTGTTCAATTAATTATCTATTATATAATGATTAGTTAAGAACCTATATACCTTAGAATTATTAGCAGATTGTACGTACGACCAAATTTTAATTATTATCTGAAAAACAGTAAGACTTAGAGCCATAGTTATACAACCAAAATTATAGCATTCGTTAAGATAGAGAGAAGTTATTATATCAAATTTTTGAATTATTATACAAAAATCAAAATGTTAGTTAATATCTGGAAAGCGATGAGACTTAGAGCTATAGTTATAAGGACCAAAATTGTAGCGCTCGTGAAGCCCGAAAGAAGTTGTTATATCAAAATTTTAAAATTATGTAAACTATAGAAAAAGGGTTATATCTCGAGAAGTATGAGACTTGGATAAAATTCGAAAGGCTTTAATTTTACAACTAGCTTAACTAACAAATACAAGAAGGAAATTATTTCTTTATCTTCTTCGGATCTCGAATTAACAAATAAAATTTTGAAAATTAAAAATTAAAAATTATAATAGTCTTTAATAGGCCCTAATAACATATGTTGCGTGGTAAACATCTTAGAAATATTAACCGTTACGAAACTACAACCAATTGTTTATAGGATGTAGAATTCAACGTAAATAAGGTACTAAAAAAGATCCGAAGCCTCTACGCCTCATGGTTCTCGAGATAATGAAATTTGAAGATCCACAGCCGCAACGCGAGTGCGAGAGAGAGGATATGAGAGAGAGAGAGAGAAAGAGCTATAAACTTCAATAATTTTTATCTAGGAAACGGCACGATGTAGAACAATAGTCACAAATCCGAAGTTGTAGCGCTTGTTAAGACGAATGTCAAAATTTCGAAATTATGTAGCTTACGAAGAAATAATTTATATCTCGTCGAATGTGCCGTATAATATCAATTATA
>NW_011956841.1:0-1325 GCF_000949405.1 Vollenhovia emeryi | reverse complement strand
TTACAAAAGATACGTCTACAATTTTACATGAAAAAATAAAACGATAACTTTGTTTTCAAAAGCGACAAATAGTTGGTACACGACCACCAAACGAAATGTTACAGTTAAAATAACCTGTGTTATCGGGAAAGCCGAGTTTTGTAAGTGGGGGGGCTAACTTCACGCGCGAACGTCTTTTTTTGCGATCCTTAATTACGGCATTGACTACCAATCGTCGGGAATGGACTACCAAACGTCAGTACACGACCACCAAACGAAATGTTACAGTTAAAATGACCTGTGCTATCGGGAAAGCCGAGTTTTGTAAGAGGTGGGGCTAACTTCACGCGCGTATGTTTTTTTGCGATTTTTAATTACAGTATCGACTACCAATCGTCAGGAATGGACTACCAAACACCACCAAACGACCACCAAACGAATGATAATAGTTATTATTGCATTTTCAGTAGTGGGGGGGCCAACTTCACACAGCCAAGCTTTAGTAACTTCAAAACGTAACAAGTATACGTGTATCCGTTCAATATTTTATAATCGTTTCAGTTTGCTATTTGATATCAAAACAGCCATAATGGTTCTGTCTTGTTGCATATGCGGTGTAGAATATGCAATGAATGTAAATCGATCATTTCACACGTAAGTAATTGGAAAAGTTGTTCGAAGATAACCCAGCAAACATAGAACATTGCGCAATATTGTAGCAACGTTACAGCAATATTATAACATTGCTGCAACGTTGTTTCAATGTTCTGTATTTGCTGGGAATGTCTATGATAATTTTGTATAGAATATAAAAGCAATATTTACTATTATAAAAGCAATATAGTCAGATACATATTTAGTAATATGCAAATAAATTTTTTCAGTTTTCCCAAAAACAAAATTCAAAAAGAAAAATGGTTCTTAGCTATTGGAAAAACAACAACATATAAAAATGCTGTTGTTTGTAGCGATCATTTTTTAATAAGCGACTTTACCTCCATAATGGGATGTTTAACGTCACGGAGAATATTAAAAAGAAACATAGTTCCTTCAATTCTAATGTAAGCTCAGCAAAAAATAATATGATGCACAAATTATATACAGTTCTGTTCTGAATACATGTAACTGTTTTATTCTATTGCAGGAATTCACAAGCAGATCGTACAAATCTGCACAACATGAGTATGGAACCATCAGATATTGCAGAGTGAGTAATTCAGTAAAACGCATAGTACATTATGATTAATATATGGGTCATTCCATATCAGATTTACAATCAAAATTTTGATTCGCCTGAAAAATTTTTTTCTCGTTCTAGAAAGGAAAAAAAATGACACGTATTTTTT
>NW_011956840.1:0-1325 GCF_000949405.1 Vollenhovia emeryi | reverse complement strand
TCGCGTGGACACGGCCCACGGGCATCCGCAATCACCAGGCCGGTCAGCGATTAATATATCGACCCGTGCAAGTGACACAGAGACTGATCATCCCCATTAAACCCTAGACTGCTCAAACTGTAAGCTTTTACATGTATTAAACGGATCACGGTATTTTACACAAGCGATTCGAGTTACGATCACGTGATTTCTAACCTCTCACGCGTGCATCCGTTCCTCGAGCCTCTCACTGCTAAGTCCTCTCAGCCCTGCTTCCAACCGCAGCGGTCCAGCGAGCTCTCCCAACGAGAGTCGCGAACACACCTAATCTATATTTGGTAGAATTAAATATACAGTGTAGTATAAGATAATACAGTAATTTTATTTATTATCACTATAATTTAAATATGTAGTATTGTACGTGTTATTCTATAAATTCACATTGCCTATGATATTGTAAAATAACAAATTGTTTCGACGTGCACTTAAATTCAGAAAGGGGATAACTATAAATGTTAATTCGCTTATAAGCTGCGATAATTAAACATTGGCAGAATTTTTTTGCTCGCTTTGAATTTTACAAGCGTTTAATCTCTCGTTGTACGAAACTGTTTCTTCTCTCGTTATACAACGAGAAAATCCTTTTGTCAAATACGAGTAAATGTATAATTTTACCAAAAACTGGCGCAACATCTCGGTATGGCAGGTGACCTGAATAATTGTGCCTGCGGAATACGTAGCACCGTGTATGCATGAACTTGAGAAGCTATCGTTATTTCAGAATCACCTACGATAGAGACGACGTCCGTAAAATTTCAGATTTATTTCATAAAATCAAACGCATTTACGCGTGTGACGTATCAAACGCCACCAAATACCAAACATTTATAAATGTTTGAAATTTCAAACACTTATTATTTAGAGTGATTTAATATGAAATGATGTTAGCTTGATTCAGCTGTGAAACAAAATAAAAGATATTAAATTGTAGTAATTAAAGAGCAATGTTATTTGTGTGTCGACTATTCTGTAAAGCAGAGAATATTCATGTGTTATAATTTCTCTAAAGGAAACAACATTTAAAGGAAAAAACATTCGATCTTATAATTTCGATAAAGGAAAGAACATTAACGTATTATAATTTCTATCAAGGAAAGAACATTCGTGTATTTTAACTTTTCTGTAGAGCAAAGAATATTCGTGTGTATTTATTAAATTATTCTGTCGAGCAGACAATATTCGCGTGTGATAATTTCCCTAAAGAAAACAACATTTAAAGGAAACAACATTCATGTATTTCAACTTTTGTGTAAAGCACAGAATATTCGTGTGTTTACTATTCTGTA
>NW_011956839.1:0-1325 GCF_000949405.1 Vollenhovia emeryi | reverse complement strand
TTCCCCCTCGTTCCCCTCCTTTTTTCCCGGAGATCTTGCCATTAAACTGCTTCTCTTAAACACGTCTCCTTCCTCCCTCCCTCCCTCCTCCCCCTCTCTTGCTCTCTTTTTCCTTAGAAAATCCTGTATATCTCCTGCGCTACCTCTTCTACCTTTCGTATTACTCCTCTATGTGCTTCCTATATCCCTGCTTTCCATCCATCTCGCGCCCTCTACAACTCTCCTTACCTACTTGCCTATCTATGTACTCTATATCCCCAGTCTCTACGCTCGCTTGTTACCTGTCACCTGCTCTATCCTCCTCCCTTTCCTGCCTTTCTTCTACGGTGTTCCCTCCACTCACTCTACTCCGCACACACTCATTCTCTCTCCTCTCGCCCTTTCTCTCTCTCTCTCCCTCGCTCTCCAATCTCTCGCTCTGCACCTTCTATCGCGCTGTGACTTGCCACGTGTTCACTGCTGTACGCACCGGAAACGGAAGTCCTGGGACACCCTGTATATATATATGTATATACACTGTTTATATTTTTATGAAATTCTGTAATAAAAGATCTCTGTGTTCTATATGTTCTCATTTAAGAGATCTTTCACTTCTACCGATAAATCTTTCGGTACTTTCTCCTGTTGTATCCTAATATACTAATAACAGGATCGGATGAAACTAAAAGATAATGCATTATATCTTTGTTAGTGCATTCTCTTGAGTTCTTCCTACTATTGCACAAGCTCGAGCTTTTCTAAATATTTTATTGCTTGCTTCCTGCGCTTCTTCTGATAAGCAAGCAATTGGCAAACCAAAATATTTAATAACGTCACTACCATGTAGTAAAACTTTGTGCACAGAAGGTGGCATATTATACCAAGGACACAAATTGAGACATAAATTTGCGGTCTCTAGGCAATATTTGGCAAATTTATTACAATTTATATCCTTGCCACATGCTAATGCTTGCAAAATGTTATTGGGCGACAGGAAATAGTAAGTCGCGCTGGCGTTTCGATGAGGCGAGGATGGGCTAGAGAGTTCGCTAGCGATACGAATAAGGCACGACAATTGTTTGAATATAAAATGATATGCTTTATTGCACCCGTACACGATAACTCTCGGTATGATTGTTAACACAAAGAAAATACGTGCTCTTGGCGGGAAGGATAGATAGGTTCTATGAGAAAAAAACGTTACGAAGTTGTCAGCACTTCTTTTACGGAGAGAAGAAGACAGCGCTCGTGTAATAGGGAGTAACTAAGGAAAGTAACGGGCATTACAAATCTCAACACTCCTCCTTAATGGTCGCTAACCGTTGCTATGCTGACAGTCCGATTTT
>NW_011956838.1:0-1325 GCF_000949405.1 Vollenhovia emeryi | reverse complement strand
CGTTGTCTTAGGCCGGCCTACCACCCAATTCGAGCGCGTGGCGAGATGTGCGCATAGCAATATCGATTGCCGGGCGGTCACATCTTGCCACGCGCTCGAATTGGGCGGTAGGCCGGCCTAAGACAACGATTTTTAATAATTAATTACTCGTTAACTATTACGAAAATTGCAAAATGTACAGGACTTTTCCATTCATCTCGATCCGTTCTACCTTCTCAAAAATTTTGTCGGATATGGAAAGACTCACCCTGTATATTAACGTATAGATTGTATCATAAAATTATTATAGTCTATACGGAAGCTGTCTCTATTCAATAATTCAATACTCTGCCAGAAATAAATCGTTTTAATTAGGGATAGGATGAAGTTTAATGTAAATATTGTTACATATTGTTCACTATATAATTGAAAGTCCGAGTCATATCCAATAATCCAGTGAGTTTTATTTTCTAGGATTCGAGTAATATTAATAATATAAACATTAATATAATATAATTAATATAATTAAAATTTTTTTAATTAATATAAATATAAAAATATTAATAATATAAAAAGTTTTATACATTATTAATACATATGAAGTAATCGATCTCAACTTGTTAATTTTGAATTCCAGAATAAGTATTTACAGAATTTAAAATGTACTTAGAAATGGTATTTATCATAAAGAATCTTTTCTAACGAGCACCCAAACTCTAAGAATGACGTTGTTTAAAAGACGCAATTTGAATCTTATCACTAGATATAAGTCATATCATATTAGTCGCACTTCAATTCGTATTTTGATACGTTTGCTTCCTATGTATGTGATGAATGTATGCTATTTTAATAAAATATAAATAAATAAGCAAATTTTTCACAATCTAAGCATTTAATTGTCATCGCAATCAACATTGAAATTAGAATCTAATTTACTATATTTTTGTCAAGAAATTCCGGCATTAAATTGGAAAATATACAAATATATTATAATTTCGAAAAACTGTCGAGTCTTCTATTACCAAAAAATATGCAATAAGTTAGATCAAAAATATGTAATAAATCAAAATAGCTTTTCTATGGAGTAGTATTTTAATTTGAAGCAAAAATGGCTTTTTTCCGGTCTTAATTGTTTAATAACTTTGAAAATATAAAAAATTGTTAATTTCAGATAAAGCACGAAAAGATATGATTTCTAGTAACTTTATCACATGTTCTTGGATAATTAAAATCGATATTAATTCATGAATATATTTCAAAACACACACGCATACGCACACGCACACGCACTCTCTCTCTCTCTCTCTCTCTCTCTCTCTCTCTCTCTCTCTCTCTCTCTCTCTCTC
>NW_011956837.1:0-1325 GCF_000949405.1 Vollenhovia emeryi | reverse complement strand
AGAGAGAGAATGTTACATAATATGTGACATAACTAATGCCTCTTGGTATTAAATCTGTTGCTTCACAATAATCTAATCCTAATCGATATATTAAAGGGTTTAAGATCCGCTTCTTCCGTTGCAATTTCTTCTAGAATTATCTGTTCTTTTATACTCGTACTTCGTCTGTATATTAACGCGATGTGTATACAAGAAAATGTTTCTTGAATGTTACCTATTGTGCCATGGCAACTCAAGTACAAATACGATTACGCTAAGTAGCATTCCACAGCCCATTACGACTATTGCAAAGTAGCATTCCGCGAAGTCGATAATGTAATGAAGCCAGTCCGACTCGAGCAGGTCGGACTTTTTGGGTACAAGCGATACTCATTGCGATACATGAGCCCGTTTTCCTACAATTTCAAAGCTCTGAAAATAGTTTTCTAGAGTACTATACATATACTGAAACTTATTTAGATATTTTATACATGCACAACGCAATCTTCTTCAAACTGAATCTTTAAATGCAATTACAGTCGAAGGCACAATTGAAAAGTTCATATTAAAAATTCAAAAAAAGGAAGAAAATCAGGGCAAGTGCTTTTCACAGATATTTACTTTTTAAGAAAAAATAAAGAAAATAGTTCTTTCGTATATGTATATTAGTTTCAATAGTTTCGTAAAAAATTTCTTCTTTCCAACAAAAGCATATTAGTTTAGAAATATAACACTTGAATTGTCAATTTGTCTACGTTATATTCTCGATTATACATATAGTCCTGAAACTGTATTACAAATATATGTTTGAAGTACTGCGCCAATGTTCGGCCAATACACTGTGCTACTAGGGTTGCGCCAAAGTTGCGATTTTGCATTAAAGGTCTATGAAATAATTTTTAATTAATTATTTAAAATAGGTATATTTCAGGTAGCTTATTAAAAAAACTAAAGGTTCTAAAAACATAATATAACTACAACATGAAAATGCTCGGGGAAAAGTAGTTTTGTAGTTATCAGTTATATCAGAACCAATATATTGTACTAACAATAAAATATGCATATTCAGCATTACAAGAATTACAAAGAAAGAGATATTTAGTTTATACAGGGTGAGTTATAACATTTGTACCAGAGCTCGTGAGAAGGTAGAACGGATCGAGATGAACAGAAAAGTCCTGAACCATTTGCAATTTTCGCAATAGTTAACGAGTAATAAATTATCGAAAATCGTCGTCTTTGCCCTGCCCACTGTCCAATTCGAGCGCGTGGCGAGATGTGATCGCACGGCGATCGATATTGCCAGGCGAGGGGTGGGGACGCGAGACGCGGGAGCGGCGACGTAA
>NW_011956836.1:0-1325 GCF_000949405.1 Vollenhovia emeryi | reverse complement strand
GAGAACGTCGTTCATTACGAATAGCGCGTTCACCTGAGCTTTCCAGCCCTGGAAGTTCGTACCATCGAAGGGCTTCACGCCCTTCACCGAGATTCCGATAGACATCGCGGACACGATATTCGCACGCTTCCGACACGTGATCACCGGCACTTGAATTCGTCCTCGTACTCGCCGCGCACGCTTCCGATACGTGTTCACCGGCACCTGAGTTCGTACTCGTACTCGCCGCGCACGATTTCCCGGATCGTGTTCACACAATTTTCCGCAGTTTAACTGTGAACTGGGCCCATAACCTGTTAGAGCAGGATGGTGTGAACGGACCCGGGAAAGAATAGTTTAACACGTGTCTTTTAGTACGAATTCAATTTATTATAACCGATACCTGAACACGAGTCGATACTTCGCGTGCTTAACTGGTGGACATGTGCCTTAATACTGTACCATCGTACGTTATGCTTAGTACTGATTCGCCCAGCATGGTACGACACTCGGTGTCGCTTCGCGGAACGAAAACTGCCGAAGTTACTCGAGTCACGCTCGACTCGTTATACTGTACAGACAACCGACAAATATGTGTCTGTACACTTGAAACAGAAATGCGCTGAACTAAACTCTTAGTAATAAACCAACCTATTCTTAACATTTAATATAAATCAATTTCTATATAGGGTTCTGTCTGATTCACGCATAATGCATTATTTATCCTTGTTTAACAATCGGTGAATAACAAGGATTAATGATACATTATGCGCATCATGCGTGAATCGGAAAGCACTGTTACACTGTTAACTATGTTAATGTAAGTATATTTACTAAATACTTTTGTTTTTTTACAGTACAAAATAGTGATGTAACAATAGAGGACAATCCTAAAAGATTATTCCAAGAAATTGGTAACATAAAAGGTAAAATTACAGGTTTCTAGACTTTAACTGTCGTAATTTCTTTTATTTTCATTTCTGTATTGTTTCTTCTATAAATATTTCTTCTTTTCTGATTTTCGTTTAGAACAATGCCTTTCTATTCGTCGCATGCATGCTACTCTTATTGTCACTTTGAAAAGTATTGATCAAAGACTGTCTAAAATAGAACAAAAACCATCGATATCTGAAGGAATAAAATATGACCTCATAGAAGCATTCTTACCTCTAAAAGATGTGACTAACGTGAATAATTTTGAAAACTTTATCTCTATTAACAACGCAGCTGCTAAACAATATGTAAGTACTCGGGGAAAAAATAAGGTAAATGTGCATAAAAAGACCCCACCTTCCGATGACCTTGATCTTGACATATGTTGTCAAGGTCACCCTCCTGAGTAACTC
>NW_011956835.1:0-1324 GCF_000949405.1 Vollenhovia emeryi | reverse complement strand
AGATATTATAAGCTAAACATGTAAAAAGTTATAATTTTTCTCTTGAATATCTCAAAAAGTAGTAGGCAAATAAAAAAATGTTTCAGACAAAGTTGTTCATATTATTTAGTAGAATAAGATAGTATAATAAACAATAGGGAGTTCCATGTAAAAAAATGACAGTGACCTCCATATAACCATAAAAAATTTATTTTTTCGAAAATTTATTTTTCCATTATATAGCCCTTTTAAAACCGTATAACTTTTGCCTGAAACATTTTTCTCTAAAATGTTCTATTTCCGAAATAAAGGGGCTGTACGGGTGGTCTGAATCACCCTGTATATATATGAAATGACTCGGGAAGACATCCCCAACAACATATTTAAAAATAAAGCAAATCGGAGAGGAAACCCCTTTTATGCATAAATACCGTAATTATTATGTAGAGAGAGAATGCATACACACACATATACATATAATATATGTACGTACGTACGTACGTACGCGCGCGCGCGCGTGCGTGCGTGCGTGCGTACGTGCGTGCGTGCCTGCGTGTGTGTATGTGTGTGTGAAAATAATATGTATTTTATTCAGGATGTATAATAAGAATGAAAAGAAAAAACGTGCTGCTAAAACTACATGTAGGTAATACGAGTTGTATTTGGAAGAACTTCGCGCAAATAAAGCATGTAGAGTGTGGCGGCCTACGGCAGCCACAGGCGCCGGGCCCCCCAGCAACCACGCGGTCGCGCGCACCTGACGCTTAGCACAGGGCGCCCGGCCCCCAACATAAGTGCCTGGCGCTAGCCCCACGCTGGGCGGCCGCGCTAGTTCGCGGCGCCGCTGCTGCGTGGCGGATTCGCTCGGGAGTAAAATTGAATGACTACTAGTATATAAGGGAGGAAAATGCGAGCATTTTCACTTCACTTCGGCGCTCAGTCGCCACGTACCAAGCGCATAGCCGCTGTCTCTTGCGCCCTAGACGCATACAAAAGCGCTGAGTCGCTTCACTCTGTACCGAAGGACCAAGGAAGCGATCATCAGCCACCACGGACACGGACTACACTTCCCAGGAAGGAACACCCGTCCTTTACTCCAGGTCAACACCCAAGTATTCACGGACCTCGACGACCTCCAAGCACTGATGCCAGCTTGGACTACCAGCTACATCGCTGTCGCGATGGTGGGGATAGAGTGGGGATAGCACGTCTGCGCGCGCATGCACGCACACAGGCAACACGCCGCATATACTCACGCTCGGCCCGAGCGTCGAGCGCACACGTATATGCGGCGTGTTGCCTGTGTGCGTGCATGCGCGCGCAGACGTGCTATCCCCACTCTATC
>NW_011956834.1:0-1324 GCF_000949405.1 Vollenhovia emeryi | reverse complement strand
GTTGTAATTCTTAAATGGGCAAAATATTTGGATTATGATACAAATAATTGTTTAAAATAGCTAGTCACAGTGTAATTTCGTGGATTTTTTCATGCATGTTAACCAGGCACGCTGTTAAGTGACTTATTGTCACTTCATTTCATTTCTCTTCCAATGTACGATAATTATCTGTGCAATGAACTGAGTTACTTACCAACGTGCCTAAGCATGCATGTAAAAATGCATGAAATCGATCATTGTCTGAGGAAGACTTAGCAAAGGCTTAGCAAAGGCATGAAGTAATAGAATTGAGGTTAACGATATAGTTCGTCTAACTTACCTCGAAACGCCGATATATAATCTTCGAGATCACACACTTTCAACAAATCCTCTATTGTAAGGATAAAGGATAAAGAATTTTCATTATTTGCCATAATGAGTACAGATTAATAATAGTTATTCACGATACGTGCCGCTCGCGTTTCCGTACGTACTGATTTCATCAGCGTCATGCCGCGCGACAACAGACTCGCGCAAAACAATTGAACGAGAGAAATTGTTTGATGTAGCTAGAATGATTGGGTCTTACACACACACTGATGCCAGGCGAGAACGTTGCCACATCGCGAAAGCGGTGGTGGGGTTAGGAGTCGAGGTGAATCCTTCTGCCGTGTTGCTTGTATGCGCGCGCACGCACGTACACGCACCGCCGGAAATGGAGTCCCAGTCCGTGTGACGCACACACGCTCGGGTCTCGCACACACTCTCCCGAGCGTGTGTGTGTCACACGGACTGGGACTCCATTTCTGGCGGTGCGTGTACAAGCAACACGGCAGAACGGCAGCCGAGTATCGCGCGCACACTTACGGCGTGTTGCTTGTGTGCATGTGCGCGCGCCGCTCTCGCGATGTGGCAAACGTTCCTGGCATCAGTGGTCACACACATAAACAGTGCTAGGTATAAGAATTATACAATTCGTTTGTCTATCGTCGCTAGTCTTTTCTGTCTACCATAGTTACTTAGATTAACAGCGTGACAAATTATAATCTAACTAAATACCACAGAGAGACTTTCTTGCTACATTTAACAAATAGTCTAGATATAAATTCTGTCTCTGTCATCTATATCGATTAGATCCAGAACATATGCGATATCGCAGTGCTTGCTATTCATTTATCTATTTTAGCTAATTTTTCGTTACTAGAAAATTTTTGCTATAATTGCAAGATCATTTTTTTGAGTGTGAGAAAAGGAAAAAATATGTGGTATAATCTTTTAAAACAATGTAGTAGTTTAATAAACAATACTTACATATTGCAATCGAGCAGCAGAATTTTCACAGAGT
>NW_011956833.1:0-1324 GCF_000949405.1 Vollenhovia emeryi | reverse complement strand
TGATTTCTTGAAGAAACATAATTTAGAGGTTTTAATCAAACCCGCTATTGAAAATCCGATCGAAAATTCCAAAAACTCGATCACCGAAACGAATGACATGAATAAACTAGATTTGCTCGCAGAGGTAGCTTCGGTAGAGATAGCCGAAAAACCTTCCGATGCTTTAGATTTGGTATTAGAAAACATTTCCGTTGATTTCGATATGTCGACAAAAAGCAACTTATCGATACGATAAAAGAAGTCAACAATGCAAGCATCCCACTGATCGATGACGATCACTCCGTCAAAATCAATTTAAAGGAGGAATCTGTTTTTGCGTTCGCACCAAGGCGTTTCGCGTGGTCGGAACGATTACAAATTCGAGAGATCATAAACGATCTGTTAGAAAGAAAAGTTATTAAAGAAAACAACTCGCCGTACTGTTCGCGGATAGTACCGGTGAGAAAAAGAAACGGAAGTCTACGCCTTTGCGTGGATTTGCGTCCTCTTAATGGGAAAGTTAACAAGCAAAAGTACCCTTTCCCCTTAATTGAAGATTGCCTCGCTAGATTAGGTAACAAATCTGTTGTTACGCTTTTGGACCTAAAAGACGGGTTTTATCAACTCAGAGTACACCCTGATTTTACAAAATTTTTTGCATTTGCCACATCAGATGTGCAATATGAATATTTACGTCTCCCTTTTGGATTTTGCGAGGCGCCCGCAGAATTCCAGAGGCGATTATTATTTATTCTTCGGTCTTTAATAAAAGAAGATAAGATATTTTGGTTTACTTGGGTGATATATTTATCCCTTCGTCGTCGGTCCAAGAAAATTTACAAATTCTCAAAGAAGTTTTGATTTCGTTGAAAAGCTATGGCTTATCATTAAATTTAGAGAAGTGTAAATTCTTAAGAACTACCGTAGAATACTTAGGTTACATTATTTCCTCACAGGGCATCACCCTCAGCCCCAGGCATGTCGAAGCCATTCAAAAATTTCCGCAACCACGTAAAAATAATACAAAAGGAGTGATATCACCTAAAAAACTTACCTTTTTAAAAAAGGTAAAAAAAGCGCCAAGTATAAGCTCCAACGACCGAATATATTTTGTTACTCTATCTTTTTTGCATCTCTACAAAAATATTCTCACTACAAAACTATCTTCTCTACAAAAGTAATGATATCATCAAATAGCGCCAATTAAACTAAATAGTTTTAAATGTGGTGGGGCGATGATTGGAGTGGGGGCATGCCCGCCGGCTGGGCGCCCGCGGACGCCCGTTGCCCGTTGGAGTGGGGGCATGCCCGCCGGCTGGGCGCCCGCGGACGCCCGTTGCCCGTT
>NW_011956832.1:0-1324 GCF_000949405.1 Vollenhovia emeryi | reverse complement strand
ATAAAAAGTAAATTCTTTTTATAACCTATGTAAAGGCATAATCAAATAAATTAAAAGAGTATTGCAAATTAAAAATGAAAAATTCATAAAGAATAGATATTAGAGTTTTTGATAATGCCTATTATTAATTAGTTGCTCAGTTCATCAAGATCAGTTTCTTCACCAATAGGCTTGTACATTTCATTATTTATTCGCTGCAGAACATGCTTTTCAATGTTCAAATTAAAACATTCCTTATTTTTTAAATAAGTTTTTGTATGTAACAAACCTGTAATTGACTTTGTGCAAAGTTTGTTTCTTTGTTGGGTTTTCATTAAGTTTATTTGTGAGAAAATTCTTTCAACATTAGCTGATGAGTGGGGAAGAGAAAGTAAGCTAAGCATAACTGGCCCTAATGTATCAAACATAGGATGTCCATCAGAATATTTCAACTCCGAAACATAACTCCAGAACTCTTCTACGGTGGAATATTTTTCACAAGAAATTTCTGTATTACGTAAAAGCCGCCACTCGTTATCAATCGTTTGTAATTTTTCTTCAGATATCAAGTTTGGGAAGGCAACACATAAATTAATTATGGATGGTACAGAACCACTTCTTACAATTTCAGGATTTAGCACCTCTAACGATTTTATGACAGTGTTATTAAAATCGTAACGTTTTCGTATTTGTCTGGCGCCTTCTACATAGAAACTCAAACATCTTGTTCGTAAAATATGTAGCTGTTGACTGTCTAAGTGTTTATTATGTAAAACTCTGAGTATTTTAGCTCCCACATATATTTCTTCTAATGGCAGATAATTTTGTGGATCGTTAATATTTATTAAAGAAATAGGCATTTGTTGTATTACAGTTCTTTTAATGAAGTACTCTAAGAAAGTTTTATAAACAGTGCACATTTTTGTATGCAAATTATGAATCTGCGGAGTGGCACTTTGAAATTCCCGGTTTAAATTGTTAAAAATAGGAAGAATGAACTCCAAAAACATAAGAAACACTTTTGTCAACGGGTTTTGAAGTTTCTGTAAAATATTTCCAGCAGGCACAGTTCGATCGCTGCTAACAGACGCATCAATAAAAAAAAGTTTGAGAGCCTCATATTGTTCAAGAATTCGCACCACTACCGATTCAACAGACAGCCACCTTGTTTGTGCCGGATGAAGAATTTTATGAATTTTTACATTTGTAAATTTTTGAAACTCTTTGAAAGTTTCGATTCGTTTGGGGCTGTTTGAAAAATAGTTATATATATCTCTAGTTAACTCTTCAATAGCACTAGGTAGCATAGTGCAAGCATATGACGCACACAAATGAAAGCTATGAC
>NW_011956831.1:0-1324 GCF_000949405.1 Vollenhovia emeryi | reverse complement strand
TATTATAAAAATATTTAGCAGCTCGAACTTTGCATTGCAATATCTTCACTCATAGGGCACGTAGGAGAAAAATAAAAACACTTTTATTATGCAAATCGAACCCAAGCTATCGATTGAGCGCACTTAGAAGTTCGTCGGATCAGCCGTTGTTGAGATCCGAAAATCTGAGGGCCCGTCAACCCGTGTACATCGCGTAAACTACACGGTCGGTCTCGCGCGCGTGGTTCTAGCTATACACTTATACCTGGCGCGATACACTATAATCGTGATTATATCACATACTTTTCACAATTCTTAAAGTTTTCTTTTACATTCTTAAAATAAGTTTTAAGTTCACCTTAAATAAAAGTATAAAGTGTCAAAATTTACTTTTCATATTTCTGATTTTTCTAAAGTAAAATTTTAAGGTTTTCTAAAATATATTTTCCCAAGGTCTTGATATTTCTTTGTTCAACAGAGGTTCGACTCTTATGTCCGAAGGAAAGTTTGACGATTGGTTCAGCAAAAATATTGGCAACACCATCGAAAATGTAATAAACATGCCAAGACCGCGATATATCAAATCTCACCTGCCGTGGGACTTATTGCCGAAGCAGCTTCACGAGAAAAAGCCAAAGGTGATGACGCAGCGCGTATAAAGAAATGAAAGATAAAAAATGAAGACGAAGAATCGCGATTATTCCTTTTGTAATGTGTTAACTTCCCTTCTTCGCAGATTATTTACGTAACGAGAAATCCAAAAGACGTCTGCGTCAGTTACTACCACTATTTACAAGTATTCCACTCTATGAATTATAGCTTCAACGAGTTTGCGGAAATGTTTCTGCAAAGTGTCTGTACGTTAAACAACATGCATTATCGACTTAAAATAAAAACTTGTCTCGACGTTACAAATTTTATATAAATTTTTTAATGTAATTCATGTCTTTGTAATATCAAAATAATGTTATTTCTAAAACATTAAAATTGGATTTAAATGTAGTTTATTCTTTGTCCATAACTGGCAAATCTGTCTTTTATTTGTTAAAAATCGTCTACTGTTGGCCTTGCTACGCGTAATTACTTCCAACCGTTGCGACGAAAAATTAAAATAGATAATTAATTGTGTTACACCAGTGGACGCGATACTGAAGCAATAATCCCACACTTAAGAACATAGTTACATATTATAACTTACCTATACAGGGTGTCAGATTCGATATGGACGACCCCAAAGATTATAGTAGATTGGGTTAAACTGAGAAGAAAAGTTATATAAAATTTTACAAAATCGTAATTATTATCGGTCTAATTCAGAAAAACGTCTGAGCCAATAAGTGCACGG
>NW_011956830.1:0-1324 GCF_000949405.1 Vollenhovia emeryi | reverse complement strand
TACGTATATACGTAGTGAACATTATTCTAAGTTTTTGGATTATAATAATAATGGTGGGTTAGTTCGACCAGCGAGAAGTGTTTACAAAATAGTTTTAGAGACTGAGAAACAAATTAAACTGGTAACAAATAATTTTGAAAATCTAACAGTTAAAAATTTAGATCTTAAAATAATAACACATGTAAAAAATGTTTTAGCATTAGACAATCTTATATTTTCACATTTAAATTGCGAGAATATTGACCCATTAGAAATACCACACAAAATAAAATTAATTACAGCTATAGCTCATCGATATTTAAAAATAAGATTATATTCATACTCTAAAATGTATACTCAAGATATTTGAAAACCAATTAAGAATAGGCATCGACTTACTAAACAAATTTTATTTTCATGCGAATAATATTTTTTGTATTTCTGTTGTAAATAAAAATGTATTCTTTTAATACTTATTTTGTCATTAAACTCATTATTATCACTTTTTACCATTATTAGTACATGAATGGACCATGTTTTTAAAGGAATGTATAAATGCACTTGTATTTTTAGTTTTATTATCTACATAATAACATATATATACAAATAATTTTGTTGAATTTTATTGTGTAAATTGAACTATACATACACATATATATATATATATATATTGAGCTTGTATTGACTTCTAGAATGTGTTATTTATACATATACACATATGCTGCATGTGTTTTACGTATATTTATATAATTGTATAAAATATTTAAATAAATATATATATATTTTAATATATGTTTTACAACAATATATACACTTTAAAAACGTGCTATATATGCAATATATGTATGTATATATAGCACATTTTTAAAGTATATACATATATGTTGATGTAAAACATGTTAAAAAGCTGTCGCAATAGTTTTGTTAATGGTCATATATGATAAGGATCGTCTACAATAGATGAAGCCTGGCGTAAGAAGTAAGAGGAGTAAAGAAATGAATCATTTCCATTTCTTACTCCTACTTCAGTTTTGACGCTTACTCTCGGCGAATTAGAGCACAGTTCGACCAGTGCTATAAATATTTTTAAAAATTATGCCTGTACTTTAGCTTTTACACTGATAAGTAAAGGTTATGGTTTTCTTACTTCTTACTGCTTACTTCCAAGGTGCGTTCCGTTTCACGCATAATGCGCCCCAACCCAAGGAGAACAGAAAAGTCAAAATAATGTCAATTTGACATCAAATTGACCACATTTACGTCATTTTTTGGTCATGATTAAAAATCTTAATTTCAGATGACTTAAAAATGACTTTATATTGACTTCTTAAAAAAAATTTTTTTC
>NW_011956829.1:0-1324 GCF_000949405.1 Vollenhovia emeryi | reverse complement strand
TATGTCCGCAGTTCTTTGTGACGACTGGCCGTCGCGGCTTCGAACGTTCTAGAACAAGCGCTTATCAGATGCACCTTTGGGTCGATGACTCGAACCTCATCGGACGATGCATTACTGGTGACTCAAGCATTCCTCTATTCTTTCCCTATCGGGAGATTAGAGCGCTCGACCAAAGGTCCGAAGGGCGCTTGGTTTTTTCTAGAAGCCTCGCTCGGCAAGGCTTCGTAGTGGGCCCACTATATTTACGTCGCAACAACTTCATTGATCAAGTAAAAGTTATTTATGGTTTTGAATATATTTCTCATAATGTACATGGATTAGCACACATAGTGGAAGACACTAAGATCTATGGAACGTTGGATTTGTTCAGTGCGTTTCCGTTTGAAAATTGTTTGCAAGTTTTAAAAAAATTGGTAAGAAAGCCAAATCAATCATTAGCTCAAATTGTACGTCGTTTACATGAAAAAGATTATACACTATCAGCATGTAATACAACACAAAACGAAATATCGTTCAGCGTAGAGCATAACGAAGGACCTTTACTGTCAAATGACTTTGAAAAAGAATATAAGAAATGCACAATGAAATATTTTACATTGGGAACAAATATCGGAAACAATTGCTGTTTACTTAAGGATAGGTCTGTAGTGCTTATTGAAAATTTTGCTAAACGCAATAATAATTATTATATTAATGGTAAAAAGTTTACAAATATTTGTAATTTCTTTAATGAGCCGTGTCAGTCTTCGCGATTAAATATTTATTCCGTGGATATTCTTGGTTCTACTTCACTTTTCTTAGTAAATAATGTTAGTAACAAATTAATTATTTTTCCAAGTAAAAAGGGTTTTGTCGTTTTTCCTCTGCTTCACATTTAAATTGTATCTTATATTGTATTACACATTATATGAAATTGATTCTGTAAATTTTTTAACAATAGCTTTTATATTTATGGATTGCAAAATAAATTAATAACAAATATTTTTTAATAAATATATTTTATTGATAAAGATAAAATAAATTCTTTTTTTTACTTTTTATTTGTTTAGCAAAATAATAAAATTGCATCAGATGCAATCTTTATAAAACTTTCGAGATGGAATGGAATGTAGTTCATTTCGTTGATGATAATGTCGTTGAGGCAATACCATCTAATTGGGTGTTCGGCGACATTTGTTATTGGCCATCTTATAAAGGATCTGTTGAGTCCGTGGAGAATATAACAGCAGACTTTGAAGAACGTAGTTTTATTATATGATATGAACAGTATAGTACCTTGGCAGTACAGCGTAGCGTGTGGTACAGCGTAAGTTAGGAGAAGGAA
>NW_011956828.1:0-1324 GCF_000949405.1 Vollenhovia emeryi | reverse complement strand
TTTTCTTCTTCGTCTGCCTGCCTAACGTCGCGCTCTCTTTTCACGTGCTGTGCCAGCACTTTTCTCAGTCTGTCGATACTGTCTTTTTCCTCGAATTCCACGTCTTCATGGGTTCTCACGCACTCTTTTAGTACGCTCAATAGCTGTGGTTTCGATAACTCGTAGATCCAACTTGTTGTCCCGTACTTGATTTTAATTTCGTCCGTCATTTATTTTCCTATCGCTTATCTTTTTCATATCGGCGCTCGTTTGTCCCGATTATATCCCATCCTCGTCGCCAGAATTGGGATGTATGCTGCGAGGTGAAATAAAATGCGCCGTGGTTATAACACCTGTATTTAATCCCGATACAAGCTCTCAATACGAAACTTAGCTAATCTCGAAACCGGGGACGGTCTACGACTGACTGAGTGTCGCTCGAGCCGCCTCAATAATAAGTCCGACCTCGGACACGCACACATACGCGCTTACTCGCATTCGGCGCTGTGCGAGAACATCACAATAATCAAAAACCCATCATAGGGTTTTTCATTATAATATTATTGTTTTTTATTTATATTATTGTATTATTGTAATATTATTTACAGATTGATAATGATTATACATTTTCTTTTGGAGAAAACACTAACATTTATACTGAATGGTCACAATTCTCAGAAAAACTTAAAAAAGTCCTAACACAAAATCTAAAAGATAAATATTACTATGCATTATATCATGAGAGTACTTTAGATTAGGGCTGGTGATTTCCTTCGAAGGCTTCGAATCTTCGAAGTTCGAAGTTAACTTCGAAATCTTCGAAGCTTCGAATCTTCGAAACTTCAAAGTTCGAAGTTAAATTCGAAGCTTCGAAGTTTCGAAAATTTATTCGTGCGAGTGACGAATTTCTCCGACGAACACTAAAAATATTGTAAACAAAAAGTACTAATTTATATACACTGGTCAAAAAAATTAACGCAACAAGAAATTTACATCAAAATTTGGCGAATTTCAAATAAGCGTAACTTCGCGAAAACTGGTCGAATTGAAAAGTTTTTTTTTCATTTTATAGGGCAAAGTCTCTGCTTTAAGAAGCTCTTATTGGAATTTGCATTCACTCTTCCCATTTCCCGGAACTTTCTCAAAATCATGATCATGTGTTTTCTCTAAAAAATTGCACACTTTGACGCACTGTGCGGAGTGTAGTAATTTTTCTTCGCAAGTTCTACTTACGGTATCAAAAAGTGCATACTTTTCTCTTCAATTTAAAAAAAAAAGAAGTTCCTACGATTTTTTTCGCCAAATCACAGCTCATTGAAATAACCCTTGTATTTTCGACATTACC
>NW_011956827.1:0-1324 GCF_000949405.1 Vollenhovia emeryi | reverse complement strand
TTTTCGAAATGGTAAATCTTAGAAGGTATCATAAGCACAAAGCAATTTCAACACAATTTCGAAAACAAACTTTGTAACGCGTCACATTGGAATCATCTTTAAGTCTGTATAATTGTATCCATATTTTGTTTACAAAGCTGTTTATTTCGTAAAGATGGAGCCTTCTCCAGTTTCTTTCAATAAGAAAAAAAATGCAGATCTCTGTCTACAGAAAGTGTGAAATCCTTCTCGCTCTGTGGGAAGAGCTGATTTAAAACGATGTCTGGATTACATAGCAGGTTCACCTTGACCCTATCTTGAAATATGTTATTGCGTATGTTACGTAACATTTAAGATAACTCGCAATTTACATTGCAGATCAAAGGCACTTTATATAACACTAGAACAACACAAGCGCGCGCTCCGCGCGCGCCATTTAGCAACGTTTTTTTCTCTTTATTGTTAAAAAAAGTATAATTCAATAAACAATATATAATTCAATAAACATAATTTTTAATCAATGTCTTTTAATAAGTTAATCATTTTAATATATTATAATATATATTATAACATTATGAAAATAATACTTCTTTATGTTAATCAATAATTATTAAAAAACAAATTTTTTCATTGTTTTATTAGATTTTTAACTTGTAAAAATCACGTGTTGATTATAAATAACTTTCTACTCTCATGTTATTTAAAGATGTCGTGGATTCTTCTTAGGCAAACAGCGAGCTGTGCCGAACGGGCAGTTTTGAGGTGACCAAGCTAGTAAAGGGTGAATTATGAACGAATATTTACCAAGAACTTGAATGAATGCGAAAACAAATTTTCCTGACATACTGAATGTATTCATCGATTTGGACTCGCGATATGCCTTTCAAATTTACTAAAGCAAATTCACTTATGCGCATTTGCTAGCGCATTTTAAGTTTGAGCAAAGTTTAGAAATTTTGTTGATATGCATCGCACACTGGCGCATTTGATGTTTTATTCTCGTCAGAGTGCCGACTCTGAGAAAGATTAATCGCTTAGGATAAATTTGGAAATATTAATAAAAAACGAATACGATATATTCAGTAGATTGAGTAAACGAGATAAAAGTGCTAAGAATGGAATAATATATTCTCTCACTGAAGAAAATCTATTTCCAAGTAAAGATACGCATTGCGATCTTTCACACGGTTTTTTTTGCTCAAGAGCCGATTATTATTAATTATTTTGCATTTTATCGCAAAGTTACAGCGCGAATGATATTATGTCAGAGAACACGTTCCAACTCCGTCGATGTTTGTGCAATTTTCTTCTCTGCTTCGTGCATATATTTATATATATTTATTTA
>NW_011956826.1:0-1324 GCF_000949405.1 Vollenhovia emeryi | reverse complement strand
GGTACCAGAGGACACAAGTACAACCACATAATCGCACCGTTAATGCTGGACGGAGGAATGAAGACTCGGTCCAGGACAAAATCTGGAAAAGGATTACCTCACTCTATGGCACTAAACGACAATGCGATCGATTACGTGCACTGGGACGATCCCAATGAGCTTGTGGATCGCCTACGATTGCTCGATGCCTCGCGCCGAGCCGGCCACAACGCTCACGACAACGAGATGCTATCGATTATCGAGGAACTTCGCGAAGCTGGTTTTATTATAAATTAACTCGCGTATCATCGAAATGAATCAGTCGATTGGTGTCGCTCGCGTTGATAAAATGCCTATCGACAAATTTGGACTATCCGAAGGGAGAAGAGGTACAACCGATAACATTTCATACAATCGCTGGAGCGGATTGATGAGAAGTTACGTACATCATAACGCTCTCTGTCGCGCTGTTACGGATTTCGATGCAAGATCATGCAAGATTCGTCGTGTAGCGCAACCTGAGGCTGATACCGACGCTGTAAACAAACTGTACGTGGAACAGTGCGTTGTAACGTTGAGGAAAGAGTCTGATGAGAAGCTGATTGCGTTGGAGAAGAACTTGCAAGCTTTACAGATCGCTGTGAACGAGCTCTGGCATGCAAATATCACTAGATTAGAAACGGTTAACGAGCGGCTATCGGATAACGATGAACTACAAAAACGGATATGAATGGCTATTGGATGACGACTGCAATCAGAAATAAACGGGTAGGGGACACAGGTCTGTATTTCTGAAACAGGTCTGTATTTCAGAAACAGGTCTGTATTTCGGAAACAGGTCTGTAATTTGGAAACAGGTCTGTAAATCGGAAACAGTTCTGTAAACAGATCTGTATTTCGGAAAACCGGTTTGTATTCGGAGCTGTTAGAAAACATATATCGCATGGTACCCTCTTTGCGCATATCATTACGTCAACGATTACACACTGTCGAGACATGAGACCATCAAAATCCGATGGACGTAACGGTTCCGAGAAGCGACGGCTCGTCGAGGAGCTGCATGCTCCGGCGAGAAGGAATTTTCCACGAAGACGCGTCATAGTTCGAGGATACGATGATCTGTGGCAAGCCGACCTCGTTGATATGCGTGCGTACTCACGTTTCAACAGAGGCTACCACTACATGCTTACAGTCATCGATGTGCTGAGCAAGCATGCTTGGGCTATGCCGCTTAAGACTAAAGGTGGAAGCGAGACGGCTAATCCTATCAGTGAGATAATTCGGGAAAGCGATAGATGCCCGAAAAACCTGCAAACCGATATGGGGAAAGAACTTTACAACGACG
>NW_011956825.1:0-1323 GCF_000949405.1 Vollenhovia emeryi | reverse complement strand
ACATTCCATCCTTATCCTTTTCAACTTTAATGCCTAGGTAATGACTAATGTTTCCTAGATCTTTTAACTCAAGAATGTTACTCAATTTCTCATATACTTTCGACATCCACTTTACATCTCTACATGCTATTATAATATCATCCACGTATATTATTATATAAACCTTATTATTATTATCAATTTCTTTTGAATACAGACACAAATCTATCTGACTTTGTTCAAATCCTTCTTGTGTTAAAATATCGTTTAATCTCTTGTTCCAAACTCTAGCAGCTTGTTTCAAACCATAAATATTTTTGTTTAATTTACATACCGTACTTTCTTTTCCTTTTACCTCAAAACCTTTGGGCTGCATCATATATATAGTCTCATCAATGGTTCCGTTCAAAAATGCATTTTTCACGTCATAGTGTCGGACCGCTAATTTTTGCTTACTCGCAACTGCCAGCAACGTCCTGAATGTAGTTAGCCTCGCCACCGGTGCAAATACTTCATCGTAGTCCACGCCGTATTCCTGAGTAAATCCTTGTGCGACTAGCCTTGCCTTGTGTCTTACCACGCGTCCTAGTGCATCCGTCTTTGCTTTGTAGACCCATTTGCATCCTATAATTTTTGCACCTTCCGGTTTCTCCACCAGTGTCCAAGTATTGGCATTCATGAGTGATGTATATTCATCCTTCATCCCCTCGATCCACTGTGCCTTGGTCGGTGAAGATATTGCTTCTTCGTATGTGGTTGGTTCAAAAGGTTCTTCAGCCTTAGTATAGTACACCAAATTACAAAACCTATCCGGTGGAACACCTTTATTTTGCCTTTGCGATCGACGTAACTCTGCATCTTCATATTCGTTGCTCTCTTCTTCCGTGTCCACTTCCTCCTCCTTTATGTCTGCCTGTTGATTGACGCTTCCTTCTCGTAACGGATTCCCTTCAGTTTCTGTATCGTCCAGTGTCTGCTTCTTCTGGATCACTATTTCGCTTGACTTACTTCCTTCTTCAAGAAAGTTGACGTCTCTGCTTATTATGATTTTTTCTGTTCTGGTACTCAATAGACGATATCCTTTCGCATCTTCTGCGTACCCGACGAAGACAAGTTCTACAGCTTTCTCATCAAGCTTCTTCCTTAGCTCCTTAGGAGTATGTGCGTACGCTTTTGAGCCAAAGGTGTGTATGTGTTGCAGTGATGGTTTCCTTTTGTACCATCTTTCAAACGGAGTGGTACTGGTAGCTTTTGTATACAGCCTGTTCTGCAAATAGTTTGCCGTACTCACTGCTTCACCCCAGTACTTGTTTGGTAGCCTTGCATCTATCAACATGCACCTTG
>NW_011956824.1:0-1323 GCF_000949405.1 Vollenhovia emeryi | reverse complement strand
CTAATACGTCTTCGTAGCCGACATCGAGAAGATGTACCGGCAGATCGTAGTGCATCCAGACGACCGGTACCTGCAACGAATCCTATGGACAGAAGGCAAGCAAGCGACTGACTATTGCTTGAATACGGTTACCTACGGCCTGGCAAGAGCACCTTACCTCGCCCTCCGCGTATTGCGCCAGCTTGCGAGCGACGAGTCTAACCGCTTCCCGCTGGGCGCGGAGGTACTTAAGCGGGACGTTTACATGGATGACATCCTCGGCGGAGCCGCCACTCTGGAGACCTGTCGGCAACTCAGGCATCAGGTATCTATGCTATGCACGGCGGGCGGCTTCCCACTGAGGAAGTGGGCCGCAAATCGCGCTTCACTCCTTGCGGACGTCCCCCCAGCTCATCAGCTGCGTTCGACGGACGCGTTGCTGCCGACAGCGGAACACTCGGTGCTGGGCTTGCGCTGGAGCCCGGAGGACGATCACTTGTCCTTGACGGTCCGGCGATCGGACAACGCCGCTCCAACAAAGCGCACGATTCTGTCTCAGACAGCGCGGCTTTTTGACCCTCTAGGTTGGCTGGCACCGATCGTCGTCAGGGCGAAGCTCCTCATCCAGACTACGTGGCTGCAACAACTGGACTGGGATGCCCCTCTGGCCACGGAGGAGGCTGCCGCTTGGGCCAGACTGGAGGAGGAGCTCCCGATCCTGGAGGGAATTAAGATTCCGCGCTGGTTCCACTGCAATGCCTCTGCCGACACCGTCGAGATCCACGGCTTCTCGGATGCCTCCGAGCGAGCCTGCGCGGCCGTCGTCTACTTGCGCGTCGTTAACGCCGGCGAAGCCTGCATCTCGATCGTGATGGCAAAGACGAAAGTAGCTCCCCTCAAGCGGGTCTCCTTGCCGAGGCTGGAGCTCTGCGCCGCGTCTCTGTTGGCGAAGCTGATCGGGCACCTACAGACGTCGCTCGAGATGAACGCGGTTCCCACGTTCTTGTGGACGGACTCCACCGTCACGTTGGCCTGGATTCGTGGCCATCCTGCCAAGTGGACGACCTACGTGGCAAACAGGGTAGCGGAGATCCAGCGGTCAACAGGAGACGCGATGTGGAGACACGTACCGGGGGCAGAGAATCCGGCGGACTGTGCGTCCCGAGGGATTTCGCCGCGAGAGCTGTCGGAGCACCCCCTGTGGTGGCAGGGGCCGGGCTTCCTCAGGGGAGATCCAACCTCATGGCCGAAGGATCCCAGCTTGCCGGAGCAAGCCGACCTGCCCGAGCAACGCACCGTCCGGTGCCTCGTAGTCGCCGAGGTGGAGGAACCCGAGGAGTTGAC
>NW_011956823.1:0-1323 GCF_000949405.1 Vollenhovia emeryi | reverse complement strand
GACAGCGATCTGCTCCGAGATTTTCTCAAAGAATTAACCTTCTTCTTTAAAATCGCGTTTGCCTCATTGCTTTATCTGTTATAGTTAAAAAGTTATTAATTTTTTAGAGAATAGCGAATTTTGAAGAAACATGTGTTTCGTTTTTTAATTATAATTTTCTTCAACTTTATTTAATCGCAAAGCTGTTAGCATAATTATCTTCCTCGACGTTTTCTACACCGATATAAAAAAAAACATTGAATTTCGACCATTTTTCCGAGAGTTATTAGCAAATGAAAATGCGCTGGGTAAAATTTACCCATGTGTCGAGTTTACGTAACTTTTCGACGTGTCGGGTTCTAGGGTTAATTCTACTGTTAAACTTGGAAAAGAAGGAGAGCGAATATCCGCGAATCACGTGTTGCGCGCGTGCTATTAGCCGCGCCGCGCCAGTGATACCTATCGGGTGGGCAATTACTACTATTTCTAAACACGTCCACTAAAAATGTTCGTTGGACGTGACAGATTTATTGTCAATTTTAACTTACAAATATTTTTTAGTAAAAAAAATTTATTTCACGAGTTCCAGCTGATCTGAGTAGAATTCTGTATAGCGTTTCCATAGTTCTGGAAGAAAGTCTTATCACATTTTCTCGTAAAATGAATATTTTTCGATTTATTGTCATTTTTATGTAACATCTTTTTTCAAAAAATGTATTTCACGAGTTCCAGCTGAATATAGCGTTCCCATAGTTCTGCAAGAAAGTCTTATAGGATCTTCTCGTAAAATGAATATTTTTCGATTTAATGTCAATTTAAACTTACAAATATTTTTTGGTAAAAAAAATTTATTTCACGAGTTCCGGCTGATCTGAGTAGAATTCTGTATAGCGTTCCCATAGTCCTGCAAGAAAGTCATCTAAAATCTTCTCGTGATTATTTTTCTAGGTAATGCCATTTTTTACTTACAAACATCTTTTGTTTAAAAAAATTTAAGTCACAAGTTCCAGCTGATTTGCGTAGAGTTTTGTGTAGCGTTCCCTACGTTCTGCCAGAAAGTCTTATCACATTTTCTCGTAAAATGAATATTTTTCGATTTATTGTCATTTTTATGTAACATCTTTTTTCAAAAAATGTATTTTACGAGTTCCAGCTGAATATAGCGTTCCCATAGTTCTGCAAAAAAGTTTTATAAGATCTTCTCGAAAAATGAATATTTCTCAATTTAATGTCAATTTAAACTTACAAATATTTTTTGGTAAAAAAAATTTATTTCACAAGTTCCAGCTGATCTGAGTAGAATTCTGTATAGCGTTCCCATAGTTCTGCAAGAAAGTCTTATAA
>NW_011956822.1:0-1323 GCF_000949405.1 Vollenhovia emeryi | reverse complement strand
AAGGCTGAAATAATCGGCTATTACGCTGCCGCCTTCAAACCTGCGTTCTGCGTCAGCCTTTTACGAGCTGAACCCTTTCAGTCCCAAGTGCCCAATAGTTTTTCTTGAGTTTCAACCCAGCCAACCCACAACCACAAAATAGACAATCTTATTTAAAATATACCTAAAAATTGATCTGAGATATAAGTTAACCTATAATTCGTGTTCATTTCTTTAATATTTTATTTTAGATGGAATCAATTCCATACCGTAAACTTATACATGTACTGCAAAATTGCCCCTTCATTGCGCTCACAAAGCTGTCCAATAAGAAGTCAGTTCAGTATTTATACGAATTTATATTAACACAGCTGCAATGTGAGCTGAATGAGCCTGCATCCACTGCACTACGTAATAATGTACGGAACTTAATTCTGCCGCCAATTCGAGCGACGCTACTGTATTTTGAACCACTTCCCATGTGAAAAGAATTTTTTCCTACTTAAATAGTTTTTTTGCAGTTGTCACTGAGTTTTACCTATTTTTAGGTACCAAAATAGCTATTTTGGCTGCAATACAGTTAAAACGTAAGATAAAATTTTTTGACTATTTTTCCTCTGTTTAGTATCTCATTTTGAATCATTTTCTGCATAAAAATAATGTTTTCTACCTAGAATTTGAAATGGCCCCACTGTGCGTCGTCAAAATTAACTTACATCTTAACTTCGTTACTTTCTCTCCATGTGTAACTGTAATAACTTAACTCAGTTACATTAATAGTTACTTTATATATTTTTTAAACCTCTACAAATTGCATTAGGTTTTGCATTTGTGCATAAACGCCTTTATCGACACTTTACAATTCAAATAAAGATGTAATATTTTTATTTTCAATGCAAGAAAGTAACTGCAAAGTAACGATTCGTTATTTTTTTAGTAAATGTAACTGTAACGCGTTACTTTTCAGAATTGGTAACTTGTAACTGCAACTAGTTAGATTTTTAGCGTAAAAACTGTAACTGAAACTACATAGATACTTTCATAAAGTAACTTTCCCAAACTCTGTTTAAATCCATATATTAAGTAACTTAACAATAAGTTTATCGACAATTACACTGAAAAATTATTTAAAATTATATATTTATTTAAAAATATAATGTAATATAAAGACTGAAAAAGAAGTTTACATCTCAAATCTCTTTTTCGAAGAGAATTCTTTCGCCAACGGTCAAATCACGTTGAACCTACAAGTTCTCGTCCGATCACTTCAGTCAAGCAACGTTGAGCGCGGTTAGTACTTAAATGGGTGACCGTTTGGGAACACCGCGTACTGTTGGCATCTTT
>NW_011956821.1:0-1323 GCF_000949405.1 Vollenhovia emeryi | reverse complement strand
AATAATTATAAAAGAAACCGGTGGAATAGCCGGAAAGGGAATTATTGTGTGTTGAGGGTAATCAACGAATAACTATAAATAATTTATTTTTGGGAATTTAAGTGAATCATTTTAAAACAAGATGCATACACGATCAAGTAAACCTTTGACCTCAGAAGAAATAGAGGTGATGCAGAAAAATATCGAAGACCGCGAACGCCGATTGCAAGAACGTACTAATATTTTAAGACAACAAGAAATAAAACAACAGGAAATGGAAAGCCAAAGTAACGCCCAGGTTGACGAGACGTTGCAACAAATAATAACACAGCTAAGTGTCTTGAACACGGTTCAGGAACAAGTCACCGACTTAGGCCAGCGTATGGCCTCGATTCAGCAAACCCAAGAGGGACCTACGGCCTCTCGTAATCCTCCCTCGCGTAACCGTGCTCTCCGTGATGACCATTCTGAAGATTCACTGGAACACGCGTCCCCCATTCGTCTACGTGACGCAATAGAAACAATCCCGCAATTTGACGGACACAACATGCCCGTACATCATTTCGCTAAAATTTGTGAAAGAGCATTTGAGCTCATCCCACGATATCATGAATATCACCTCGTTCAACTTATCATTAATAAACTGCAGGGCCATGCATACTCTGCTATCGAAGGCACTCTACCTTTGAGTATCCTCGATTTAACGAGGAGATTAAAGAGAATTTTTGGGCCCAATAAATCTGTTGACCAATACCGTGGTGAATTGGCCAATGTGTTTATGGAAAATAACGAAAGTATTTTCGACTACGTCGCGCGCGTGCAAGAACTACGTACCGCTATTATAGATGGAGAAACCGACAGTCTCGGGTATATCGAATCCAGCAAAAAGAAAGAGATAGAGGACACGGTCATGAACAGTTTCGTGAACGGATTGCCATCCGAATTACTTATCAGAGTCAAAATAGAAAACTGCAACACCTTGGAGGAATCCATAGAAACGGCAATTCAACTATCAAAGACCATAGAAGCCGAGAAAGCGCGCAGGCGTCCTCTCGTCGTAAATCCACCAGGCCGTGCTGATCCTCAGCCTCAGTACACGATCCTACGTCCCCCTCGCCCCGCAACATCTACGGACGGGCCTCGACCCTTTGTTAAGCCTTTAATTCCCGGTCAACCAGGACCAAACTTCCCAGCCACTAAAGTATGCTACTATTGTAAGGCCCCAGGACATTTCAAGAATCAATGTCGCAAGTATGCAAGAGACACTAGTGAAGGATATACCCCGCGTTACGGAACTGATACACAACAGCCGGAAAACTCCGCGCGCGTTCCGATGAACGACGT
>NW_011956820.1:0-1322 GCF_000949405.1 Vollenhovia emeryi | reverse complement strand
TTCAAAAATGTATAATCTAAGCATTTTGGAGGAGAAATACTGTGAATAGTGAAGAACTCGAACTGAGTTTGAGGACTGAATTCGAAACTTATCTGAAAGGTTTGACCGACGATCTTCGTCGCGAAGTTGCCGAATTTCAGGCCAAGATCGAATCGGAGGTCGAAAAGCACAAAAGCCAATTGGACACGGCCTTTCGCGAATTTTCCGATCGTTTGGGGTCAGAAAAGGAGTTTGACGGTGCTTTTTCCGAATCGGTCGTCGAGCATTTAAGGCTCGCGCGCGCTGAAGGCGCGCAGCGTGCGGCAAAAGCTGTTGCCGAGTCCGAAGACCGGCGAAGTGCGTCCGCGGCCGGTTCCGATGACGGCAGTTTCGCCCAACTCAGAAATGCTAGCGCAGACATCAGCGCGCAATCCTCGCAGGCAACGATACTTCGTTCGCTGGTCGAACACGCGGCA
Organism: Vollenhovia emeryi; assembly: GCF_000949405.1. Classification (NCBI taxonomy): domain Eukaryota; kingdom Metazoa; phylum Arthropoda; class Insecta; order Hymenoptera; family Formicidae; genus Vollenhovia; species Vollenhovia emeryi. The sequence goes on along the minus strand of NW_011956820.1, from coordinate 867 downwards.
AAATTCACGACGCGCGGCGCATTCTTTATCGTAAAGAACGACAACTTTGTCGGCTGGCACGTTTTTGGTTCGAATGCATTCGCCGGTGACGAAACCGTCCGCTCGGTCGAATTTCCCGTCGGATCTAGGTCGCTGTTGGCCCACGCCGTCCGTTCGCTTCCCAGCACGCCGGGCGGTTCCGCCGAATCGGCAGAAAACACGACGTTTCTCGGCCCGCTCGGCTTTGGCGATCCGGTTTCGATGCCCGCCATTCCGCTGATCGCACGCGGCCGCGGCGTCGCCGTTCTTTATGCCGACACCACCGGTGACGACGCTCCGATAAATACCGAAGCTCTGGAAACACTCGTTCGCGTAGCGGGTTTGACGGTCGAATTGCTCGCGTCGGCTCAGGCTGTTCCGGCAAGCGCCGTTCAGGAAACTTCGGAAGCCGAAAGCTCATACGAACCGCAGCCCGAAACGGCGGTCGAAGAACCGGCCGCAGAATACGAAGAACCGACGGAATACGAAGAGCCGTCGTATGCCGCCCAAGAGGAAGAAGAATCCGCGTCCGAGAGTGTTTACGAGGTCGAGGCCGAACCGCATTACGGCGATGCCCAGGTCGTCGAAGAAGATCACGCGGCGTCCTTTGAGAGCGAAGAAGAGATCACCTACGAGGCTGAGGTCGAAGAAACGGAAGTTGTCGAAGAGGTTTCGCAGACCGAATCCGGATGTGTATTCGCTGCGTCCGAACCCGCCGAAATGCACGCCGAAGCGGAAGAAGCAGAAGAACCGGCCGAAGAGGTCGAGGTCGAACCCGAACCGGCCGAAGTTCAAAACGAAATTCCCTATGTGGGCGAAACAACGTCCGATTATTCATTCACGACCAGC
>NW_011956819.1:0-1322 GCF_000949405.1 Vollenhovia emeryi | reverse complement strand
ATGATTATTACATTTTTATTAGTTTAGGGCGAAAACGGAGGCGCCAAGGATTCGTTTGTCATAGTGGCTGCCTCGGTTATCGTCAATTAAGCGCTTAATTCTATCATTAAACGTGGAAAAGAAGGAGAGCGAATATCTGCTAATCATGTGTTGCGCGCGTGCTAGCAGCCGCGCCGCGCCAGTGATACTTATCGGGTGGGCAATTTCTACCGTTACTAACCACGTCCGCGGAAAAATGCTCGCTGGACGTGACAACTTTTTAAATATTCAAGATATCTGGCTATTTCTAATTCTATTATTCTTTCCAGTCTTTTCTACCCCTATTTCATATAATTGATTAATATTCGGTTGATTTGTTTTTGAGTAATAGATGTTTGAAATTTCATGGAATCCGTCAGAGGTGATGGTACACCATCTAATGAAGAAAGTTATACACTTGTAGAAGAAAAAAGTTTCAAGAAACATAGATCTAGGCATACCTCTTGAATATGCCATTGACCTGTAAAAGGTTTTTTAATTTGGATTTTTTTTTTAGAAATGTCTGTGGTTACTAAAACTATCGCAAATTTTTTTTAATACTAATTTCGAAATTTCAAATGTCTATAACTCAGGAAATAATTAATCATATTTTAATGAATTATATATGAAATTTTTATTGTAAAAATTGAAGACCAATATAATATATAATTAAAAAAAGTAAAGTATAGTAAATTGTGAAAATTCGAAATTTGCACATGGCTTCCTCATAGAGGAGGTTTAATGAGCGAAATCAAATTTTTTTCGATCTTTCTGGAAGGTGTGTGAATTGGAATTGCTAGTTTCATATATATTAATTATGAGAATTAATGATTTCTGTGTATATCAAATATATGAAAATAGCAAGTTATAAATCAATTAGTTGCTGGTTTCATAAAATTGTTTGTCATTTTTAAAATCAATAAATGCCATCCTACCAGGGCGGTAGTACTATCGTCCACAAATTTTTCGAAAGGAGTTAAGGGAAGAGGAAGACTACCTATATATACTCAAAATGGGACGGGACAGAGATAAGAAAAATCAACGAAAGCGTAGGAGGGAATCTCGAAGTAAACGTAGAAGTGACGAAGAAAGCGAATATCAGAGAGATAGCGATAGTGAAATTGGTTTACAAGATCACGAGGAGGATTATCATCCAAGAGAACCAAATAATACCATGTATGTTAATCATTTCCGTTAAATATATTAAATTTTTTAATATAAATTTATTATATAAAATATTTTTTTTTAGATTTTATTCCCGAAGAGATCCTTCGTTCAGAAGTTTGAGAGATGGTGAAATTGAA
>NW_011956818.1:0-1322 GCF_000949405.1 Vollenhovia emeryi | reverse complement strand
CACCCTGTATAAGTTTTTGGAGCTTCTACTTATATCCATATTTGTGTGTACATAAGATATATTATGGACATCTCATTTACGTATATACGTTTCTGAACATCCAATGTATGTCCACAAGATTCAATAGATGTACTTTGAATCTTACGGATATCCTGTGTACATTCAGGGAATATCTGTGCTGACTGGGTTATAATGTATATGACACAAAGAAAGTATTTTATTAGTATATGTTTATTGTTGCCCCTCGGGGATTACAAGGCGTTTTTAAGGAACGTACCCAAACCTCTTACACATCTGTGTATGATCTTGATTGGCACTTTTGTAGGGAGCGTTCCCGAACCCTTTACATCTCTAGTCTTAACCCTAGCCTATCGCGACCTGGCCTTATGCGACCATTACATTCTTTTTCCCCCCTCCCCTCGTTCCCCTCCCCCTATCCTCCCTCTCTTCTCCCTCTCCTCTTCCTCATCTTCTCCTATTCTTCTGCCACGCTCCCTTCCTTCCTTCTCTCCTCTCTTTATCGTCTCCTCCACTCCACCAATCCTGCTTCTCCTTCCTCCCGATCTTCGTCTCTCTCCTTCCTCCTTTTCCTTTTGTATTTTTCTCCTCTCTCTCATCTCTCCTTCCTCCTTCCGCTTCCTCTCCTTTTTGTTCCTATAAACAGCCTACCTTTTATTTACATGCTCAACAACGTGCTATACTTTTACCTTTTACCCGCTCGACTCCCCTTCACTCCTATTTCTCTCCTTCTCCTCCCCTATCCACTTCCATTCCTTCCCGTCTACCCACATTCTTCTATTCTCCACCCATGCCACCCTTCCCTTTTCCCTTTCTATCTTTGCCCTTTCTATCATTCTGCACCTAACTCTCCTCTCCTCCATACTCAAATCCTCATCTATCCTTATTCCCCAGTTCCTTCTTATCTATTCCCTACCTACCAAAATCTCTCTCCTGTCCCTCACCTCTTTCATTTCTACTATAACTACTACTCTCCCCCCTCTCCCTGCCTTTCTATGCACTTTTCCACCTTCGTCTCTCTTCCCATCCACTCCTCTATCACCTCTTCTATCTTCTGTGTTCTCTCCTCCTTATCCTTTCCTTCCACCCCTTTCCATATTGTTCTTCTTCCTCTTCTTTCCTCTCTTTCTCTCCTAAGCTTTTCCTCTCTCTCTGTATCCTCTTCCACCTCTTTCCACCGTTCCACTTTCTCTGCCTTCTCTGCCTCTATTCTCTCCTTCTCTTTGTCTCTTTCTTTCCTTATTTCTCTCTCTCCTTTTTTCATCATTTCTTGTTTTTTCTCCTCTCCTTTACCTCTGCCTCTT
>NW_011956817.1:0-1322 GCF_000949405.1 Vollenhovia emeryi | reverse complement strand
ATATACCCGTGTTTGCTGGGATTATTAAAATTATTCACCATTACAGCAGAACGTTTAATAGAACAGAAATTATTTTATTTCTTTAGCTAAATATTTCGCACGATAATTTTTCAATAAAATTAGTGTTTTTAACACATAGTTGTCCATAGAAGAGAAAATAACTTTATCATAAAATAACAGACAAAATTTACTTAAGTTTACATAAGATATATTGTGTTAGCAAATTATTTTTCTTCGCGTGATGTCTGTAAGTGGAACAAGTTTTCGACTTGCCTGCAACATCCCTGAGATCTAAGTAGCTGCCCTCTTGTGCCGTTCAGTGAACTAAAGTTGCAGTCGGTAATCCATCTTTCATGGTGAAAGGGCCGGCGCAGCAGCTAAGATTCACCCTGTATATAGTGATGATTAATTCGTAGAAACAAGACGTATCCTTTCACGCTTACTTGGAAGAACATTTTAATGCGTAAAAGAAGGGTTGGATCTAAGGCGTTAGAAATTATACATGCAAAAATATTAATTGTATTATTATTCTTATAAAAGTTGCGTCATTGTACAAAAATATTTTGCTGTATTTAGTAATTTTATATTCTTTAAGTACAGCAATAATGTAATTAATTTAAGCTAATATAATATTCGAGACATTACAATATAATTTAATAAATTTACCAAAATCGTGTTTAAATGTGTATTATACAAAGGATGAAAGTATAAGCGGGTACAGTATCGCGAGAGAACATTCTATTATTTAATACTTTGCGTATAATTATGTAGTTAATTTTTATCCACGAATATTTTTCGCGAGTGTCCTATGCATGGATGCAGTGTATCCACGGTCCTGTGCAATAAAGAGAAAAAGGAGAGATACATATAAAAATTATATACATTTATTCCCTACACTATTGTACAGTTGAAAAAGTTTAAAAGCGCATATTACTTAGCGCATATGATTTAAGGATGTATGTTACTTAAGTTAAAATAGGGGGAAAAAGCTGAAATTTTTACAGGAGTTGTGCATTTATATATCATGAAAACCTGTGATAAATTTTAGATCAATTGACTGATTCGTTTTCAAGTTATTAATTTTTTAAATTTTTTGTGCGTTCTAGACAACACGCTGTCTAAAATAGAAATATAAGGTATTATAAGACGTCTTATAATGTTACGTGTACAAGATGTCTTAAGGATATCTATAAAATGTTTTATATTCCGATTTTAAACAACATATTGTTTGGAGATTGGGTTATGAAACATTTGCATTTAGAATGTAATGAAAAATAAAGAACAATTCTCGAAAAAATTATGATGTATCACGAGACACGGTA
>NW_011956816.1:0-1322 GCF_000949405.1 Vollenhovia emeryi | reverse complement strand
TCCCCGGTGCAGTCTCTCCCGTCAGCGTACGCCGCCTTGGTCGATGTATTCGACCCACCTGTCCCTCAGGTAGTCGCTCACGACGCGGGCGAGATACGGCGGTACCCCGCGGCGTCGGAGCGACTCCCTGATTCGTCCCCAGTGGAGGGTGTTGAAGGCGTTGGAAATGTCCAACGACACAGCCAACACCACCCCCCCTGGGACGTCGCCTCTTCAGAGAGGGCCTGGACACGCTTAATAGCGTCGATGGTTGACAGGCCCTCTCTGAACCCATATTGGACCCCGCTAATGTCGGGGCCCGTTTGGGACAGGTGCTGGACGAGGCGGTTTACGAGTACTCGCTCGAACAGTTTACCAACCTCGTCCAGAAGGCATATAGGCCTATACGCCGACGGGAGGGAGGCGTCTTTCCCCTCCTTTGGGAGGAGTACCAGCGTGGCACTCCTCCACCGGGGGGAAGACACCTCTTCTCATACACGCGCTATAAATGCGCGCGTACTCCTCTGCGAGGACGCCCATGGCCAGGGCGTGGACACGCTTAGGAAGGCCGTCAGGACCCGGGGCAGTGTTGCCCTTCAGGCCCTTCCTGACGGCCCTCTGGAGTTCCTCCGGCTGGACGTCGAGGGAGTCGTCCCAGTCGGGGGAGTCTTCCCCCGACTCGAAGGCTGGCCCCTCATCCTCCCCGGTGATATCGGGGAAGAGGATCTGCACCACCCTCCGGACGAATCCCACGTCCAGCCGCTCCGTCAGCGGGGGCGCCCATGGTCTCAATTTATTGAGAACCATCTTGTATGGGCGCCCCCACGGATCCTCCTGAAGGGAGTCGAGGAATTCCGTCCACACCCTGCCCTTTGCCACTCTGATGGCTCGTTTGAGGGCTACCTTGGCCTCAAGGTAGCCCTCTCTCGCTTGTTCGACCGCCTGTCCGCCTCCGCGCCTGCAGCGGGCGAATCTCCTCTGCTGGTGGACGGCTCGTCGACGCAAGTCGGCGATCTCTGCCGTCCACCAGTAGACGGCCCGCCGGGGCCGAGCTTTGGACCGGGGCATCGCAGCGTTACAAGCCGCTGTTAGCGTTGCCCCGATCCACTCGGCCTCTTGCAGGGGGTCCGTCTCCCGGGTCTCGGGGAAACCTCCCCGGACCCAACAGGCGGCCTCTAACGAGGCCATCAGGGCGTCCTCACAGAGTTTCCGGAGGGCCCATCGCGGTCGCGTCTCCTGGCGACGCACGGAGGAGAGGGCACCGAACTCCACCGTTATGTAACGGTGGTCAGATAGAGTCTCGGTGCCCTCCTCCACCCTCCACCCTGTAATAAGGCGCGCGA
>NW_011956815.1:0-1322 GCF_000949405.1 Vollenhovia emeryi | reverse complement strand
CGCTTCACATTTTCCACACTCGATTTCTCCTCCGCCTTCCGCTTATTCTTCTCGCCTCCATGTCCTCTTGTTCCTCTCCCGTTCCTCTCACTATCACTTCCTCCTCCTTCCTTTCACCTCACCCTTATACCTCGTTTCCGACCCTTCTTTCACTGACCTCCTTCACCAACCTCTTTTCTCCACGCCATCTTTTCCCCCTCCTCTATTGAAGGTAAGTGTTATAATTATAAAATCGAAAAAATTTCGCGGGACGTTACAGATATAAGAATAAAAATGTTCCCAAAGTATGCGATGGTCCACTAACTTTTTTTATACAATCAGTAAATTATAAGAATATTTTTAAATTAAACATTTTATCTCAACAGTGCTGAAACATATTATATGTCTTTAAAATAAACGCTTTATTCCAATGCTTTTTACATTTTACAATTTAAGCATCATAAATTTCTTATGTTAGAATTTTTTGGAGGGGTACTCTTGTGTCAGACATCCTGTATACAGGGTGTCGGATTCGTTTTGGACCATTCCAAAGATTATAGTAGATTGAATCAAACTGAGAAGAAAAGTCATGTATTATTTTGCAACTTTCATCATAGTTAATAGGTTATTAATTATAAAATATCGCCGTCTTAACACGGCCTACCGTCCAATTCACGTGCGCGGTAAAATGCGGCCGTCCAGAGATTGATGTTGCTAGGCACGCGAGAAATTATTTATTATACGTAGCCGTCATCGATTATAATAAATAACTCCCCGCGCACCTAACAACGTCGATCTTTGGATGGTCGCACTCGTCGTGCGCTTAAATGGGGCGGTAGACCGTGCTAAGACGGCGACTTTTTATAATTAAAAACTCGTTAACTATTACGAAAGTTGTAAAACACATGATTCTACTTTTCAGTATGACCCAATCTATCATAATTTTTTATTTAGTCAGTAACGAAATTGACACCCTGTATATGTAATATGTATAAAGCATATTTTGGGACATGCCTATTTTATTCGTTTAATTAGTGCTGTGGCACTTCATACTACGTGCAACTGCAAAATTTATTTATAGAGCAATGTGGCGGTCGCAATACGCGATCCGGCACATCTCGGCAATCCGGCACTGCGCGACACGCGCGCGCGCGCGTGAGCACCAGCCTGCGAGTAGTTCGTCGGCCGCCGCTAGGCCGCGCATAGTGGCGGGCGAAAAACATGGGAGTAAAATTCGGTCTCGTACAGTATATAAGGAGGCCGCGTGGAAGCCGAAGAATTAATTATTCCCAGTGGGATAACTTATCAGGACGATTCCCTGGTTGGAAGAATCCTCGATACTG
>NW_011956814.1:0-1322 GCF_000949405.1 Vollenhovia emeryi | reverse complement strand
TCCCCTTGCAGAATCAAGGGGTCCGTGCAGTCGTCCTGTCTGACTGTTTCCAGTTTCCAGTTTAATTCCGTGCTCCGTCATAGATCCGTATCATACTTTGTAATATCCAGATTCCGTTACAATCCGTACCGTACTTATTGTTTCCGCGTAATTCCGTATCTTATTCATTATCTCCGTACTCCGATCTAATTGTACTGTTTATTTTCATGTTCCGATCAAACTCCGTATTATATCCATTTATTTCCGTATTCCGTAGAACTCCGTAGCGTACTTATTCCGAAGCGATTCTGTACTGTCCGTACCTTGTAGTAGATCCACATTGTATTTACTCACTTTTGTACTCCGATCAAGATCCATATCGTAATTATTATTATTTCCGTATTCCGATTGATTCCGACTAACCATATCCTGTTTTTCTCTCTGTATTTAACCACAGGGCGGACTCACTGTAATCTTAATCCTTTTTCTTTCCTTTGTATTTTCATTCTAGGGCGGACCTATTATAATCACCACGAAATCCTTTGTATTCGTTCCTGAATAAACCTAGTTCACGTTATTTCACCTTTAAACACCTGTCCGACTTATTTTCCGATTCCCCCAAGCGATTACCTTTTACTAAGTAATTAAGATCTTGTCCTCCTTTCCTCCCGACGGCCCTGGAGCTGAGCATATTCGGCAAATAGGAGGAACGGAGGATCCCTTTTTCCGTTACACAGCACGTCAAACTCCGACCGAACGGCGCTCGCTTTCCCGACCGATAAACTAACACCGCGCGTCTGATTGCTACGCGAAGCCTAAGCGGATTTCGGAATCCCGTCCGACAATCCGGAGTCCAGAACCGGGGAAAGCGAGTAAAGCGCTTCGTTACACGGTTTTGAAAGAACCCAAAATTACCAGTACTTCTCTGCCGTCATAAGGTGCGATTCGTATCTTACGGTGTCGAGGGTCCGCGAGAGCTGCGAAGCGCCCTCTAAAACGGGGGCCCCTGGCCAATCACGTGCCCGGCGCGCCCAGCGCACGCAAAACCGCGTGACACCCGCGAATTCTATCCCTGATTGGTCAGGATACGGCGCAGGTATTTTGCGCAATCTTACGCGGAAGGTCCCGGCGGTCCCGGCCATCGATTGCGAAATCGAGCGGAAAATCACTTTCTTCTGTTTCGTGCAGACCCTCATCGACTGTTATGACTGTGTCGGCGCAGTGAGTGAGCCGAGAGCCATAACGAGATAAAGAAGAACTCATCGACTGTGGCTCGAGTGTTATAAAAATTATACGTGTGAAACGAGCGAACAAAGACTTCTTACTAGTAAGGTGGCTCTCAA
>NW_011956813.1:0-1322 GCF_000949405.1 Vollenhovia emeryi | reverse complement strand
TTGCCCCTCCATTCTCAACCACCTCCACCAACCACCAGACCAAGCCCACGAAGAGGAAGAGCAGAGTTGAGCGGTAACACCCATAGAGAACAGACGTCTTAACCGCAGAGTTGAGCGGTAACATCCAACGAGACCAGACGTGCCATGCTCAGAGTTGAGCGCAGCAGCATACATTAACAAAGGAACAAAGGACTTAGTACCCTTGACGTCTCTCGAGCCCCCTTGAAGTCCGAGCGACTTGGATCCCACGTAACAGAGGCGGACCATAACCCTGTTGACGTATACCCAGGAAGACGTTGCTTGCTAGAATTCGGCAAGGACCCTTCAGTTTATTATTGAGAGACGCCACCCTCTTCAAGCTGCATCAACCGCCTTCACTCCGTCGGGCATTAACAGTAAGCCTGTCGTCAATCTGCGAATTAATTTTAAGTAAGTCTAGCACTCGAACTTTTGTATTAAACATTTATAAGAGAAAAGATAATTAAAACATTATATTTCATCACAACTGAGAGTTGAGTTATATTACAATAAATTATAAACTTTCGTTAAGAGGCTTATACTCTTATTAATAATCAAGGTTATTTCAAGTACTATCTTAAAGAATTGTTCAAGAAAATAAGAATTTCAAGGTTATTAGAAGGAATAATTCAGAGTTTCAAGGTTGCTTTGAAGAATTATTCGGAATTTCAAGAATATTTCAAGTGAATGAATTATAAAGATTAATGGACAAAGGATATGAATTAATATCGATACGGAATAAGAAATGAATTACTAACATAGCTTAAGGATACATTATCCCATGGAAAGCCCTGTAAACCCAGAACGCCCTGTAACCCTCGTCCTTTCCACCTGTGACGGTGTCGGAAGTTTTGTGAATAAGTAAAGCATTAAAATTTAAATCACGCGAGCGCGAATAACGATAAATTGAATTATCGCATTTGAGAAAGTGTCTCAAAAAGGGAAGCAATTGAACGGAAAGCCTGATGCGACTATAGTTCCAGGGCTTGTTCTCTTGCGGACCTTGGGTGGCATTCCCTCAGTCGTGAATACGTTAAAATCAAGAATTCAAAATAAAATAGTCCCCACAGTTGTGAATTGCGAAACAATCGATTTGAGTCCGCGAGTGCCGAAGCGAATTGGTGAAGTAGCCACGAAAATGCGACTCAGTTCCAGGGGCTAATATTCGCAGAGGTGCCACGTGATTCATTTGCGATTTCCCTGATTGCTGAAAAGAGCGTCGGAAAAGACGACTCAGTAACATTTCTTAATTAAAAGGAGCTAAAGTGAACGAGAGTAAGATCCTTTCCCTGTTTTTAGCTGCT
>NW_011956812.1:0-1321 GCF_000949405.1 Vollenhovia emeryi | reverse complement strand
TTGTTAGTGAAATTGACCCTTAGAAATAAGATTATTCTTATTTATATATATCGTAGTCATAAATATTAAGCGAGAGAGGGGGAGTGAGAGAGAGAGAAAATTGATATATATACATATATACACATGCTGAAATCTTGGCTGTGGGCACATTTCTCTAATAAAATCGTCTACAATTGTCCATATCGCTGTATTATAGCAAGTGTCAATAATTACATTGTCCAATTTATTTTAATGTGTGAGTAAGTTAACTTAAGATTTAAGATTAGCATTAGAATTTTACTTCATTTTTTGCAGAAAAATGAACGAAAATAATAACAAAAGTGATAACGGATTGAGTGATAATGATAGTAGCATCCCGACGAAAAAAGCTAAGATTAAATGGAGGCGGCAAGCGTTTTGTCCAAGATGGAAAGAAGAATTTAAAGCTACTGCATGGCTTACGAATGTTGAAGACGATAAATACAAAATGAAATGTTTAGCTTGCAACAAAATTTTATCTGCTGGAAAAAGTGAGATACAAAAACATATGAATACAGCTCTTCATTAAAAAAATGTTAAAAGTCAGCAAACTAATAAAACTATAAATAATATATTTGTTAAAAAGTTTCTACTGATAAAATAGTAGCAGAAATCAGGTATGCTCTTCTGGCAGCTGAGCATAATTTAAGTTTCAGAGCAATGGAATACATTATTAGTATTAATAAACTTATTTTTAAAAATGATCCACTCTCTAAAGAAATTAAAATTCATCGAACAAAATGTACATCAATTGTGAAAAATGTTATAGCAGAAAACATAAAGTATAACGTTAGCAATGAAATGAAAAATAAATATTTTTCTGTTTTTATTGATGAGAGTACTGATTTAAGTTCAGATAAAAATGTATGCATTCTTGTCAAATATTGTAATGATAGCAATATTAGAATACAGTTATTAGATTATATAAAATTGAATACAGACGGGGCTACTGCAAGAAACTTGTTTAATACCTTTGATGACTGCTTAAAAAGCTTTAATTTAGATGTTAAAAATATAGTTGGCTTTTGTAGTGATAATGCCAATGTAATGCTGGGTAAAAATAACAGCTTTGCTAGTCACTTACTATCTGTGAATAAGAACATATTAATCTTAGGTTGTATCTGTCATTCAACACATTTAATGGCAAGCGCAGCAGCTGAACAGCTACCTACAAATGTAGAGGGATTAATGCATTCTGTATATACTTATTTTTCTAGAAGTCCCAAACGTCAGGCAATCTTGGTAGAATTACAAGAATATTTCCAATCACAAAAGCATAAAATTATTAATCCAAGCAAAACTC
>NW_011956811.1:0-1321 GCF_000949405.1 Vollenhovia emeryi | reverse complement strand
ACGAAAAAAAATTAGATTTCGCTCCTAAACCTTCCTCTATGAGGAAGCCATGTGCAAATTTCTAATTTGCACACTTTACTTTACATTTTTTTATCATTTCTATCCTATAGAAAAAGTGTAAGAGATGTAATCAAACTTTATTGAATTTTTTTAGAACATTCAGTAATATACAAATGGTGATAGATACAAATAAAGAATCTGAGAAACATGGAACATGCATAGAAGACACAGTTTCCCCATTATTACTAACAAGTAAAATCACTGTGATTTTGCAAATTTTCTAATAATCTGTGATACTACATGTATTTTTTTTCGTATTAAAAGTTTTATAACCAGGCAAATGTCTACGAATTTTTCAAAGTCGCATGCGTTTCAATTTCGTACATCACTTTTACGAGATGCAAATAAAAATAGGTGACAACAGAAATTGTTCTTTCTTTTACAATATGCAAATTCTCGTGCAAGCGTCTTACATCGCGGTGCGTGTTGCAGTAATTCGACCACCAGTTAAATTACAGTTTCGAGATGTACGAAATTAAAACGCAATTAAAACATATCCTTCCAACCGCGCACATTTTTGGCGAACAGTTTCGTTCGCTCGATCTCTTCAACAGTCTGTTCGCGTTTGGGGATGGCTATCATCTTATCGCCGCCTTCTATAGGAGTCACGACAATCGTGTTCTCGGACACCTCACCAACATCTTCAATATTGCATACACCGTAGTCCACGATATCCCAGGGTTTTGCTGAGAAAGAAGAAATAGATTTGACCGATCACCTTTGAAAAATAAACGCGAATATATCAACGTTACGCGAGTTGCATGTTGTACCTATCACTCAAGCGTAAACGCTCGGGAACTCCGAAAGCATCACTTATTTGCTCGTTTTCGACTTCAGCACTCATAGTAAATCCGAGGTGAATCTACGTACTTGAGCACGATGCGATAGCGTAACCACGCGCTTATTGCCCTCTCCCATCACCTGAAAGCACACGCGACAATTCGCAGCTCATTCCGAATGGACATCAACATTCGCGGGACGTGTCACTCAATTTACATACTTGAATGGGCGTAAGCGCCTCCAGTAGATGATGATGGCCGCCGAAGGTGATGACGGTGCATAGCGCAGCGAAGTACATAAAGATGGCTGCTGCAAGGCAGGACGAGTTCAGACCGTCCGTGAAATCAGACAAATAGAAGGGGTAGCGACGTTTAATATCGTTGATGAGACAGCCGAATGGTCGTCTGGTACGTCGTAATGGATCGTCATCGTCCTCCGGTGGCTTCTTATCTTCCTCGCCGGCGAGAAGAGCTATTATACA
>NW_011956810.1:0-1321 GCF_000949405.1 Vollenhovia emeryi | reverse complement strand
ATCTTAAAAAACATTGTTTCGAGAGTATCCAGATAAATTTTTAGGTTAAAATATTAAAAAATGAAAAAGTTATTGAATTTTAAATAAAAAACGAGACTTTTTGAGCTTCTTTCTACATTTTAATTTTTTTAAATTATTGCAATCATTTTTGTCTCATTCTTAACCGTAATCGGTTTTATGTTCTTAAATTTTATGAATTTGTTTCTTTTTTGTAACCAGTTAAATTGTTGGATGTATGTATTTTCCATTTTTATCTTGTAATTTCTCCAGTGTTGTAATTGTTGTCTCCATATGTTATTTAGGATATATGTGGGTAAGTAATTTGAGATAAGGTAGGCAAAGTGGTGTGTGTAAAATCTATAATGGTATACGGCTCTGTGTAAATCAAAGATCTCTAAATTCAAGACTTCATTCTTCAATCTGTGTAAAATGCCATCAAGCTTGCGCCAAGATCTGTGATGACCTAGTTGAAACTTAAATTTTACAATGTTGTTAAAATGTTATGGATAAATGTGTTTATCGATTTAGCTTTATCGACAATAGCTTCAATCTGTATAAAATGCTAACGGGCAAAATTATATATGATACAGAAAGTTTATTCTCACTCGATGTAAAATCATTATTTACTAATGTACCTATAGATCTTGCAGTAAAGAGCATAGAAAAAAGATGGGAACTTGTCAGAAGTAATACAAAGATACCCGAAAAAGAATTTTTATCAGCCATCAGATTCCTCCTTGATTCAACATATTTTAGATTTAATGACGTGATTTATAAGCAAAATTTTGAAACCCCAATGGGGTCACCCATCTCACCAATGGTAGCAGATTTAGTGATGCAAGATCTAGAAGAACATGTACTTAATCAAATAAAATGCCCCATCGTATTCTACTATCGTTATGTGGACGACATTTTAATAGCTGCTCCTAGAGAGACTCGGTAAATAACATATTACTACAATTCAATTCGTACCACACCAGATTACAGTTCACTGCCGAACTAGAATCTGAGCGATCGTTGAGTTTTTTAGACTTGAGATTGATCATAAAGGACAATAGGCTAGTGATAGACTGGTCACAAAGACACTTTTTCCGATAGATACCTCTCTTATCACTCCAATCATCCGATGTGCCATAAGATAGGCACCATTATGGGACTTGTAGACCGGGCCATGTTACTTTCCCACCCCACCTTCCATTTAAAAAAGATAGGATTTGAACACCATCCCTGATGTTCCATTTAGTTGCGTCACATATACAACACAAACACACACACGCGCGCGCACGCACGCACGCACGGACATTATTAAAATCTTTACTAC
>NW_011956809.1:0-1321 GCF_000949405.1 Vollenhovia emeryi | reverse complement strand
TGTATAATGAAGCAGGTGGTAGCTCAACCTGTCCCCGTTCCGCAAGGGGATTCAGCAGAATATTTCGGTGGCTATGTGGCAGCAAGACTGAGAGAAATGGATTCCATAAGACGTAAAGCTTGCGAGGAGCAAATTATGAGAGCTTTGTTAGATTAGCTTGGTGTTAAATATCAAGCTATTTCAACACCAAAGATAGAATTGAAATTCTGTTTTTGCAAACTACTTTTAAGCCTATGCACTGTGCCAAAGAATATTTTTATTGTATTCAGAATTATTATTGTACGTGTTTGTAATTAATATTATATATTGTATCGTAATGTTTTTGTTTCTATGCAAAATCATGCATAGTACTAGAATAAAAGTTTCATACGAGAACTACTTGATAAGTCAGTGACTTTTTCTTTTTAATATGTATATGTGTTAAAAAGAAAAAGTTGCTGATTTCTCAAATTGTCCTTACATGCCTTCAAGACATGTTAAAAATACCAAGTTTTATCCACACTTTTAATTATGATTAGAAAGCTATGACTACAGTTTGATGGCAATGAATGTTACATAACACATGTTTTTGATTGATACAAATTTTTATATTTTGGTTTTTTACAAATGGTTATTTTGTATGAATGATTATCAAATGTGTAATAAATTATATTTTGATTTCCATTATTGGATTATCCCCTCTTGCCAAGGCACTGCCCCCATTCCATTAAAATATTCACACCACTGATCTCTCAGATTTAGAGCATCATTGGCATGCCGATTGCCACCTTGGTGTACCACCCTTACTATTCCTTGACAAACTTCTTCTCTCCACTCTCCTGGCCGCAACTGTCCCAACATTTCATCCTCCTCATCCAGAAATGCTGGAGGTGTATACATTCCTCGTCCAACTACTTGACTTCTTAGCCAGTTATGAAGGCAAATGGTGGCAAATACAATTTTTATGGTATCATCTGGATCATATCTCATAGCTGCTCTATAAATTTGAAATCTGGCTCCAAGGACTCCAAATGCATTCTCTGAGCATCTTCTTGCCCTTGACAATCTGAAAAGAATAGCAGTTTATAGTGACATTAGCATTCATTGATGACTTTTACCAGTAATAAAAAGTAAAATTACTCTATTCACACCTGTAATTAAATATTCTTCTACATTTTCTGTTGCGGCACTGATCCCCAGGATATGGAATGAGTACGGTGGTTGTGAGAGGAAAACCCTCATCACCCACAATCACAAATGGGAAATTGTTGACCGTCCCAGGGAGAGGAGCAGGTTTCGGAATTTGTAATGAGTCATGCTCCAGCGCATGCTTCAGTGATGT
>NW_011956808.1:0-1321 GCF_000949405.1 Vollenhovia emeryi | reverse complement strand
AAGCGTGGACCGTGGTCAATTGCAACGTGGCCAATCGGTACCTTGGTCAATTGCAACGTGGTCAATCGGGACCGTGGTCAATTGCAACGTGGTCAATATCAACGTGGTCATACACAACGTGGTCGATATTAACGTGGTCAATCGGGACTGTGGTCAATATTAACGTGGCCAAACGGGTGCCACTCCCTTGAATAAGTTCTCGCTGTTTCGTAACAGATGGTATTTCCAGGACTATGTGCATGCAACTTCAGACAGTAATGCATCTACAAAGAAGTACTATCGGTAAGCTTGATCTTCAATGTATGTATGTTATTTCGCCACAGTGCAAACAGCGTTTTTTTAGTTCTAAAAATGTCGAGTTTTGTGCCAAGTAAAGAGTACCAGCTCGACCATCGGGGTTGTGATAATATTATTCTAAAAATGTCGAGTCTTGTGGCAAGTAAAGAGTACATTATGAGATATTACACACTACAAAAGGTGTGATATCACGTAAAAAACTTACCTTTTTAAAAAAAAGGTAAAGAAAAGCACCAAGTATAAGCTCCAATTCCACCGAATGTACTTTGTTACTCTATCTTTTTTGCAAAAGTATATTCTCTACAAAAATATTTTCTCTACAAAAGTAATGATACCAACAAATTGCGCCAAATATAACAACGGATATTTATACAAACCAGTTGCTTTAGTATTAGTTTATGATTTAAAACTGTTATATTTCTTAAAAAATCAAACTAAAGATTTTAGTGGAAAAAATAATGGAGTTAATAATAAAACACCGATGAAAAGAATAGCAACTGTTTAGAAATTTAGAAACTCTGTATCTATTCAGGCGAATTAAGGCTTGTGTCCATGACGCTAGTACTTGGTCCAAGTTCTAGTTTTGAGAATTGCGTAGCCAATCAACTTACAGCTTTTGTGGGACAGCTACATTGATTGACTATATATACATATATACACTCTCTCGTCATATATACACTCTCTCGTGAGATCTCGTGGTGTAAACATCGCTACCTGTCGCTCCTACTTGTGCGGTATCGTCTCTTTGTTCCATATACAGGGTGTACCTAAACTGGCGATAAATATTTTAATGACAAGTACTTTGTAACATTTTGAGACGAAAATTCTAATATGAAAAAGTCGAGGCTATAATAGTTTTCAAATGGGAACAGTTTAAACATCTCGAATAGCAAAGCTAGAATTTCGCGCGCTCAGGGATGGCAAAATGGTCAGTGATAAAGGTGCTTTCTTGAACCACACGTCTTTGACATTAATGAAATTAGTGTAAAAATGTATGCAAGAGTTTTATTAAGAAACTATTTCC
>NW_011956807.1:0-1321 GCF_000949405.1 Vollenhovia emeryi | reverse complement strand
CAGTGCCGATTGCCATTTTGTGCCGGATAAATTACATATCAGCAATAAATAAATGTAAAATAAATATGTACTATATATTTTTTATTTTTTCTAAAATATTAAAATGACGTCTTTCTTACGTCAAAATAGAGTAAAAAGGTTATAATAACACGTCATTTTCACGTTTCGTTATGACGTCTGTGGGCTGTGACTTATTCCCGTCATTTTTACGTTATTATTACGTACTCATAAAAGGATAAATGACGTTACGACTGACCAAAAATTAACGTGAAAATCACGTGACGTTGCTGCCTGGGATGCTGTGCGCGCCATTAATTTACTATCTTAAAGGGAATGTTACAATAAATCATGTAATTTTAACATCGGACAGTAAACTGAAAAAATATTTAACGGAAACATAATTTCATTTGAATGGTAATTTTAACGTTTTGAAGTAAAATTACAAATCACTACGTATTTTAACAGCGTAATTCGAAGGTTAAAAATGACCACCGATTTTCACAGTAAAGTGAGGTTCAAATTTTTATCAGTGTAGCACAGTGCATGGACCAAACATTGGTTAAACATTGGCTCAATATTTGGTTGTATTGGGTCAATACAATACAAATATTTAGTTTCCTACAGGGACCGATTTTTTTGGCACCTATACAGACAAATTTTATATCAATAATGTGTAATGTATAAATGTGTATATGACAAAACATATATTAATAAGTTTTATACTATGATACCTTATAAACTATAAACGTTTATAATCCCGTTTGCTCTGCACATAAAACTGATGCCAAGAAAATAGGTTAATAAAGATTTGTTTTGTTTTGAAAGTTTTGAAAGATCAGTGGTGAAACCGGTCTTTAAGGTGCCATTTCACGCGTCGCTCGTCGCTGGATTTCTCGGTACGTGATTGGCCGTCATTACTTTTGTCGCTGCCAACTCTATAATGACGGCCAATCACGTACCGAGAAATCCATCGACGGCGACGCGTGAAAAGGCACCTTTATTGTTTAGAACTCTAGAGATTATTGGTGCTTGTGGCTTTGCCAGTTTCGATGCACCAATAACTCGTAGTTGTACGATTTTGAATGTGTTCCAAAACGCATTCAATTTAGGTTGGAAGACATTAATGCCGGGACTCGAGGCTCGGGATGTTTTCGAACGCAGCTCTGCAAGAGCTCTAGAGCAAGTTTTGTCATCTCGATTCAAGTTGAAAATAATCGATTCAAGAATAAATCGACATTTCACAAAAATCGATAAAGAATCGATTCTTTTTAATAAAAAAGAATCGATTCTCGATGCATCGATTAAGAATCAGGCATCACTA
>NW_011956806.1:0-1321 GCF_000949405.1 Vollenhovia emeryi | reverse complement strand
TGGGTTAGAATAACTCGCTGACTCGCAGGACAGCCGAATTTATTTACGTAAACACATCGCTTGTCGATTGTTTTTCCATCTCCTTGCGACGATGCCACCGACAAGTCGCTACGTGGCACCGCTATAATTTTCTGTGCCGCTTCAAAACATCGCAACTTCGAGCAGCGGCGGCATAGACTACACGGCGGCGTTTTCGCTTTCGTTAAAACATCTTATGTGCATGCTTACATCTCAAACTTAAACTCCGAACTCTCGCATTCCTACAGTGATGAATGCTGATGCTTTTCAAAAGGTATATGAATGCTTGAAGGTAAGCAATTATGAAAAAAACGTCGAAAATTGACATGGAATCGATTATAACTCGAAAACTATTGACTGCATTTTGTTTTAACTTACACGAGAATGTAGCTCTTTTCATCCTCTTTCGAATCCCTCAGCAACTTTTTGCCGTAGCGGCGCTCCTTAAGGGTGATATGAGGGTCGAAAGTCCAAAAAAGGCGAAAAAATCGTCGAAAATTGACATAGAATCGACTATAACTCGAAAACTATTGACCGCATCTTGTTTTAACTTACACGAAAATGTAGTTCTTTTCATCCTCTTTCGAAGTCAAGAACATCATTTTGCTGTAGGAACACGTTTTCAATGCGAAAAGATGAGTTATTAGTACGTATGTGAAGTCTCGTGATTTTGGCCTGACAAAAAAACTTCAAACGATTTTAGGAACGGTTAAACGTCATTTTAGACCCCAAGTATGTTCTGGAAAGTTGCTTATAATTAAACAAAGAATCATTTTCCGGCCATTCTCGTTGAAAATTTTTTTTGACTGGTCGGTCTATTGTGCATGCACTGAACATTCGCTAGATAACTGAGACCATCATGAAATGTTATACAGATATCACAATATCCCAAAATTTGTAATGAGTGCGAAACCGCCTCATTGCAACACAGGTGTAACGCACGCAGCAGAGTATCAAATAACTGCCGCGTGCGAAGAAGGAAGTAGACGATGGGACATTAACCCATCGGAACCGAGTCGGCAGTGCTGACGAAGCCACTGCTGACTAGCTTAGAACCGACCTGACGACGGGCCCGAATAAACGGCTTGACAATAGCCGACTATAAAAACAAATGGAAAGAAGGCAGGGCGGGTCATTTTTAAATAAACCACACGAGTGTACGTATCTGTATCGAAACTTTAATAAAGATATTGGGTAAATGTTTCCTTTAACTTAGCACCCGCCAATCAACTTCCGTTTGACCTTGATGTTGACCTTCACCCCCAAGGAGGTCAAGGTCATTGCCCATTCCCGTCGCTCATTG
>NW_011956805.1:0-1321 GCF_000949405.1 Vollenhovia emeryi | reverse complement strand
TTTAGTGCATACAAAACTGAGAAACAGATTAGGCGTGGAAAAAGCTTCAAAATTAGTAACAATTTTGAAGGCCCTCAATAAAAAAGGTGAAGTTGATCAAACTGAATATGAGACTGTAACTGTATAATTTAATACTTTTAAAAAGTTTTCTTTTAGTTGAATAGTAGAAAGAACTGTTAATCTTTACTAATATGTATCAAACTGTATTCTTTATTTTGAGTTATTAAATTTAAAAGTAGATATTTAAAAAACAACCTCACTTGCAATGACTGCAATACAATTGCAATATATTATCGTTATTATATCTATACTATGTTACATAAATATGTTACATAAATATAGAAAAATGAAAAAGCTAAAACAAAACTGTTTTGCAACATATTACATATTTATTAATTTTAGACACTAACCCTGTCACGGCTCTTGGTCCTTTATTCCTTTACATTTATGTTTATCACATTTGAGCCATACAAATTTTTATTAATTTTGTTGAGTATATGTATTAAATTTTCGCGCTTCAACATGCTCGTGTCGTGTCTTACGATGGCACCACTGTACGGGAGACCATTCTCTTTTCGGAGCAATGTCGTGCTTCCGGCGCTCCCGCTCTTACGCACTTCCTTGCGGAACGTCGGCCTAGTCGCACGTGCTATTTTCTTGTATTAGAAATACACATTTGTATTACACTCCAAAAAGGACTTCGAGTTTCATTGAATTGCAATAACCCACTGTGCTCCGCAACAGGTTATGGGCCCAGTGCTCCAGTAAGTAGGATCGGAGTATTTAATCGAGTTTTCGAGGCCGGTAAAAACCACGTGTTCGTCGACGAGACTAGATCCTTATAATATAGAGTATGTCGGGAACAGCGATAAATGGAACTCGAATTGAGCCTCTCTCCAAGGACAATTACGACACTTGGAGAATGCAAATAGAGGCTTTGTTAATTAAAAGTGATCTGTGGGAATACGTAAATGGTGAGGTCACGCTTCCTGTGGTCGGAGCAGGTGCCGATGCGGCGACTGTGTCAGCAAATGTAGCAGCTCAGAACCTGTGGAAAAGGAACGATAGAAAGGCAAGATCGGATCTTATTCTATCCATTCATCCATCACAGCTTCCTCAGGTTCGTAACCTTTGTACGTCACGAGAAGTATGGCTTAAACTTGAGTCGATCTACGCGTCAAAAGGACCTGCCAGGAAAGCAACGTTGCTCAAGCAGTTAATTTTACAACGCATGACAGAAGGCAAAGACGTAAGAGATCATATGGCAAAATTCTTTGATGCCATTGACAAACTCTCTGCGATGGAAGTCGATATCAACGGT
>NW_011956804.1:0-1321 GCF_000949405.1 Vollenhovia emeryi | reverse complement strand
AGCAAAATTTGTTTGACCTTACTAAATTATTTAGTCACATACGTTCAAATAAATATTTTGAAATTTTACGAAATAATTTGTTCTTAGTGCAAACAAAGCATTATTCAAACTATCAAAATAGACAGTTCAATACAACAATGTACAGTTACTACAACAAAATATTTTTTTGGTACACGAACACGTTTGTTTGAATTGTAGGTAGAATCTGTTGCCTCGAATAGATCGTGATTGAATTAACAAAGCAGATGTATTTGTAACTAAAAAATTGCTCGAAACAACAAAATGTATAAATTGATTAAACATGAATTTGATTAGGTTGATTAAAATTTAGTTGAAATTCACGTTCATGGAATTATAAAGCAACTAAACTTACGTTACTTAAACTAAACTATTAATGCTTGCATCTAAATATATTGCTGAAGGAACAAAATATCTATTTAACACAAAAAAAAAATCCTATTGAATGGATTAAATATACTGTTTATATATTCGTTTACTCAGTTCCATGGACAATATTGATGATTGCTGCACTCGAATGTTTGTGTTACCTTAGTTAAAATTTTTATAAAGCTAGGAAAAATTCGTTTCACTAAAAGAAAAAAATTTGTTAGGACCACAAAATAATGAGCTCAAAAAGTTTCAGTTTACTTAGAGGAATTAAATATATAAAGCTCGCAGCAAAATATAAAGTCAAAACAACTAAATACTATTTTGGTATTTTTAGTATTTATACAACTTTTTAAAAGAATTATGTTCTTTTAATCTTATCCGGCACTACGCGGGCCTCCTTTTATACCCTACGAGACTGAATTTTGCTTCCGAGTGTTTGGCCGCCACCATGCGCGGCCTAGCGGCGGTCGGTGAACTACTCAGAAGTTGGCGCACTGGTATACATGCAAAATAGTTGATTCAACAATGATAAAGTGATTTTCAATAACATACTTTTGTTGCCTATTCAGCAAAATAACATGTATATTTAACTAAATTATATATGACATAATTCGATATTTGGTCATCCTAAAAACGTATACTAACAATTAATTTATTTTATTTTCGATCACATTTAGTCCATTCATCAAAATAATTTTGAACATAAGCAAAACTTTTTGTTACTTTAAAAGAATCAATTTGACAAACTCAGCTGTTTAAATGAACACAAAATTTTTTGTATCTTCCTAAATCGTTTAGTTGAAGATACGCAATATATTTTAGCCAATACGAAATTATTTAGTCATTTTGATACTTTGAATCAAATAAATATACAGATGTGATAACTAAATATTTAAAAAATATACATAAATGGTAGTAGTATTTCAAACTT
>NW_011956803.1:0-1321 GCF_000949405.1 Vollenhovia emeryi | reverse complement strand
CCCCCGGCCTTAGACAAATGTTGGGGATGAATACACACAACATTTGCATAAGTGAAGGCTTAAGGACTGATTTCTCTCTTTCGTCGATTGACGAACTTATTGGTATACTTATAAAATATGTCAGAGTGTACGTCTCTGTTCGGTTTAAAGAGAGAGGAAAGAATAGGAGGTCCCCTAAACTTCTTTTTTTATTTCTTTCGTCTTTCTTTAATTATGCGTCAGTTGTATACACATGTATAATTATGCATGTGTTGGACGTGGATATTCGTTATTCTAATAGGTTCGCTTATTACTATAGAGGATGGCAACCATATGGTTAGTTGCATATGTAAGAGCATAGTGTTGTTAGCTAGTAGTTTATTATCCCATGCGTTCCTTTATTACCAAAATACGAGAATTTGATTTATTTTAAGGGCGAATAATGTAAATGTTGAGCTGACCACGTGACTATCGGTCGGCCCGGAGAGCGTTTTACACTCTTTAATACTTCTCGGCCTTTTTTTTTTTTTGCCTTGACCCGATCCCTCGGGCCTTAAGACCCTTGTGTTTTTGTTAGTTCGCTGGGGATCCTCGAGATTATTATTTTCTCGAGGTTCGGTGACAGCGATTTAGTCGCTGTACACTTCGTCTGGGTGAGCGTGGTATCCTTTCGGATTGGGTCGCTAAGGGTGACGAGTGTACAAGAGCGATAGGTGAATGAGCTCCCTCGCGGGGTGGCTCAACGGGGTATTATTAAGTAGGTCGATGCAGTTTTGGATTGTCTCAACCTTTGAGATTCTCCTTTTGTTTCCTTCGCGTACGGTGACGCGAAATGGATGGTTGATTTTAAGCCACTGGGGCTGCGTGCCGGATTTGACAGTCAGGTAGCCGCTGATATTAGTTTATAATGTATATATATATGTTTTGTTGTGTTATAAGGGAACGCACTGGATTTGGTTAAAATAGATGGAACTAAGAAAAAGAGGTTAAATAGATTTCAGTGGTGATAATAGAATATTTATTTGAATTAAATTGAAATTTTATATCTAAGGTTGAAGTCAACTTATAGTTATAAGATTGAGTACAAATTTTGTTTCCTGATATTGAAACTTATATCTATAATAGGATTGTTCTTAATTTTTATAGGCCGCGCTGGCGTGTAACATTAAGATTAAATTTAAGGAGAAATTTTATATCTAAGATTGAAGTCAACTTATAGTTATAAGATTGAGTGCAAATTTTGTTTCCTGATATTGAAACTTATATCTGTAATAGGATTATTCTTAATTTTTATAGGCCGCGCTGGCGTGTAACATTAAGATTAAATTAAGGAGATTAAACG
>NW_011956802.1:0-1321 GCF_000949405.1 Vollenhovia emeryi | reverse complement strand
GTGTTTAGGTTTTACGTTACGTAACGTCCCGTCGCGTCCCGTTACGTTAAGTTCATCGTAATCCCGGCTTTAACAAAACGCTAAGCTTCGACGCGTGTCAAATGGAAAGCTGCGACGCGGGGGAAAACGCGGAGGTTAAGAACGGCGTCTCACGCACCTTCCCCAGCTTCCAGTCTTTGTGCGGATCATCCTTCGCTATCAGCTCGCAGAACGTCAGAAGTCGCTCGATGTTGATCTCCAGCCTGGTCATTTCAGTCATCTGTCAAATGCGTGGCGGTCAAAAAAGCGAGAGGGAAAGAGAGAGCCTCGTGTAACGTGTACGGGCATGTCACACCCGTTCGACGTGTCGTGCGCTCGATCACGTGCGCAGCGCGATTGCCCGAGGTGCGGATGAGAATGAGTTGTGATCTGCGACGATGGCGATTTCGAACATGGACCTAAGAATCTCTGGACCGAGCACGAAGTGGGAGAACGGGCAAGGGGGCTGGCAAATTTGCGGTGAGGGGGGGGCGAGAGTGCTCTCCTTTTCTGTCCTCTTGGTATCTCATGGTATCTCTTTCTACAAGAGGTCACTGTGACCTCTTGTAGAAAGAGAGGTCCAAGAGGACAGAAAAGGAGAGCACTCTCGCCCCCCTTACCGCAAATTTGCCAGCCCCCTCGCAGTATGCTCGGTCCAGAGATTCTTAGGTCCATGATTTCGAACGATGCGACTTGAGCAGAATCGGGGACGAATATCTCCGTCATCCCGGAAGCGTCGAGACTCAAAGAGGCTCGAGAGAAACTCGCGCTTTGAAAACTCGCGCCGATTCTCATATACGAATCGCGGGAAATATCTCGGGCTCGATCTTTGAATTTATTCGAAGGAGAAACGTATGCGAAAATTCTGCTCTCACAGAAAAGTTGCAAGTTGATTGGCTACTCGCGTGGCCTTAACCAATAGACTTTCGACTTTTCTGTCAGAGCAGCGTTTTCGTATACGTTTCTTCTTCGAGTAAATTCAAGAATCGGGCGGCAAATCGCGTGGATTCAGCGATCACACGATAGCGATCGCGGTTTCTACCCGTACACGTCGCGAACACGTGAATGATCCCTCGCGTACGGTGTAACTGCCGTGACCCGTGACGTATTGTTTTGCCGAGCGCCGGAGACCGGAGCACGGATTCCAAGAAGTGACGTCGCGTTGTAAACAACCCCGGTCGAAAACAATCTATTGTACCGAATTAGTTCGGCGCGGCGCAGTCGAGCGAGGCGGACGTTCCGCGTGTTTTCGCGTCGCTCCTCGTAATGGCTCCTGCCCACTGGACGCGGTAACGTTGCCGCG
>NW_011956801.1:0-1320 GCF_000949405.1 Vollenhovia emeryi | reverse complement strand
GGTTATACTGTGGTATGCTACGGCAGCAAAAATGTCACGTGATTCAAATTTTATGAAACGGCTTCCGCTGTATTTGCTGCTCATGAAAAGGAATAACGACAGCAGCATATTATATTTTACCCTTAAAATACATTAGGTGCTTTCCAGCTACAGAACACAGTCATACACTGTGTGACACAATCCCAAATAACACCGTACATCTTAGGCTGGGTCTACATTGGATGTCGTAAGTCGTGTCGGAAGAAATTGACCAATCACAGTTCATTATTCTCCTTAGGCTGGGTCTACATAGGATGTAGTAAGTCGTGTCGGAAGAAATTAACCAATCACAGTTCATTATTCTTCGACCGTAAAGCCTCGTCTACATAGACGTCGTAAAGTCGTAGTCGTAAGAATAATCGACTGCGATTGGTCGATTTCGTCAGACACATAAGAATTGACCAATCATAGTCGACTATTCTTACGACTACGACTTTACGACTTCTATGTAGACAAGGCTTAAGGAGAATAATGAACTGTGATTGGTCAATTTCTTCCGACACGACTTACGACATCCAATGTAGACCCACCCGAGCGACTACGACTACGACCATTGTAGACAGAACCGAGAATCTATAGGTGCTTTCCAATTATTTTACACTTTTTAACACAAACGTACACAAGAAGACACAAAGTGTCGCGATGTGCACGACTCAATTGGAACAAAATATACCACAAAGAGTACACAAAGTAGTATAGTATCCATCATAGACATAGTATATCTAGATTGCTGGTTGGCGGAGTGGGGGTAGAGCTCACGTAGAAAAGGATGCACTCTGTTTCGTGCATTGAACGTTCTCTCTCGCACACGCGAAAAGAGGGGATAAGGGGAAGCAGTTACTAACCTGTGCGAGAGAGAACGCACAGACACGAAACAGAGTGCATCCTTTTCTACGTGAGCTCTACCCCCACTCCTGAAATTTGAGAGAACCAGCAGTCTAGATATACTATGTCTATGGTATCCATGCTTGGTATTTTTAATCCATGGTGGTGATCGAAACTGCGTCACCTAATGTTGATTCAAAATGGGTGCTTTCCAATTATTTTACACTTTTTAACACAAACGTACACAAGAAGACACAAAGTGTCGCGATGTGCACGACTCAATTGGAACAAAATATACCACAAAGAGTAACAAAGTAGTATAGTATCCATGCTTGGTATTTTTAATCCATGGTGGTAATCGAAACTGCGTCACCTAATGTTGATTCAAAATATTTATTACCTCAATGATACTCTGAATATTGCCGTTGTTCATTGTTGAGTAAAAAAAAAAAATTT
>NW_011956800.1:0-1320 GCF_000949405.1 Vollenhovia emeryi | reverse complement strand
CACGACACCCTCACACTGAACTTCTTTCCACCTCGCAATCTTTACCCCTCCCTTCTACAAACTTATATAGTTTTACTCTTTCTCACCTTTAGTAGTAAGCACTGTCAATGAAATGTATGAGAGATCACAATCCCATACAGCACACAAATGCTGAATCAACATCTCAGAAAAGTTTCATTACAACATTGCAATATTGCATCAATGTTACGAAATGTAGATTCAACGTTGAAAAGATATTGCAAAAACGTTTAATGTCCGCTGAATTGTAATGTCATGTAAATGTTACAATTCAACATTCAGAAAACATTGTTAAATTATATCGAGTTAATATTGGTCGAGTGCAGCAGAATATTTTTTACAACGGTTAGAAGTGCTGAAATTGAATTATTCCAATAAAATAATAATTAAATCGTAGCTCAGAAAATTTTTGACCGTTGCAAAAATATTATATGTATATATACATTTCATAATTATACCTTTTTTAAGTATCTATTTGAGTGTCAAAAAATAATAATTTGTTCAAGATTGTTTTAACGTTGCAGCAACATAAAGAATCAATGTACAAACATTAACCTAGATTCAACGTAGAAAAGATATTTATACTTCAACATTCAACATTGCAACGTTTCAGGAACATTATTTTTACTTTCTGTGCTGTATGGGAATACTGGATGTGCAATTTTTATTCCTACTTGTTTTATCTACAATACATGAAAATTGATAAAAATAGAAAACTGTTTTGGTGTACTCTCTTTACTGTCTGCGTGTGCGTGTGCGCGTGCGTGTGCGTATGCGTGTATGTGTGTGTATGCATAATTATTAATTATATCTTTTTCATGCAGTTCAAACAATTATGATACGAACGATGGATCTTATGATATCAATAACAGTGATGATAACTCAGAGAACACGGACGATGAGCCATTTGATGACATTATTATGTATGTTCGAAGCCTCTCAACTGACCGTGCGAGATGTTATGACATTAACTATGGCATTTTCAATACGGTTCAAGTTATCAGATATTGGCAGAGAACATTTAATCGATATGTATGATTAAATTATTAGCAGGACCTGCGTCAAAAAAAGTAAATATATCCAAGTATAGGTTTCAGCAAACATTTGATCATCCAGACGATAAAATAAAATATCATTATTATTGCGAAATTTGTAATAAGAAGATTATATACTCTGGATCTCACGAAAATATTACTAGAAAAAAAATAACTTGTTTGAACTGTTCAACACAAAGTGAGATAAATATTAATTCAAAGAATTACTTTATGTCAATAGATCTAACGTACCAATTGAAAATGTTAG
>NW_011956799.1:0-1320 GCF_000949405.1 Vollenhovia emeryi | reverse complement strand
TCGACCGAATATTAATTAATTATATATGAAATAGGGGTAGAAAAGACTGGAAAGAATAATAGAATAAGAAATAGCCCGATATCTTGAATATTCAAAAAGTTATTCAGGAATTTCAACGTAAATATACATATATATGTATGTAAAAACTGAACCGTTGCACCGATTATCGTCAAATACAATACCAGCCATCTTTTAATCACACTCAATAAATGTGCCAAAGTAGAAGGCGATATCTCAAAAATTGCGGAGTTGAGAGCGCGAACAATTTTTACGACATACACACACACACATACATTTTTAAAAAAATTGTTTTTTTGAGTTTTTAAAACATTCTAAACCCATTGGCAATGAAATCTGGAAAAAAATTTTTCGCATGAAAACAAAGCTTCCTCTATGAGGAAGCAAAATTATGTTTTTTGAGTTTTTAAACCCATTTTAAACCCATTGGCATTGAAAACTGGAAAAAAATTTTTCGCATGAAAACAAAGCTTCCTCTATGAGGAAGCAATACACATCAGATTAGGAACATCAAAGTAAATTTTTTGATATTTTTGAAAATGCTATCATGTGACACCGTCTACCCTCCTGTAAAGCATTCTTAGATTACTTTTAGCTTTACCCAGGAACAACGACGTGGACGTAGTAGTAATTTTTTCCCTTCGGGGTTCTTGATTTTGGTGAGTCCCCTTGCCTCTCACTATCACGGGGTGCTTGATTACTGTGAGTCCCCTTGCCTCTCACTATCTCGGGGTGCTTGAATAATGTGAGTCCCCTGGCCTCTCACTATCTCGGGGTGCTTGATTACTCTGCGTCCCCTTGCCTCTCACAAGTGTTTCATTGAAGCAAATGTTCGAAATGATGTCCGTTGTTGTTGTTGTGTCTGAAAGACAATCCGACATTTATAAGTGTCTCTGCGCTAATGTTTGCACATTCATTGATAATTCGCTGCTGCATATTTTCTGGGGTTGTTGGTACATCCATGTAAACTCTCTCTTTTAGCCTTCCCCACAGGAAAAAATCGGCAGAAGTCAAATCGGGTGAACGTGCGGGCCAATTTTGAGGACCTCCTCGTCCAATCCATCGACCCGGATAGTTTCGATTCAAAACTTCTTGAGATATTCGTGAATAACGCGCTGGGCATCCATCGTGTTGAAACCACATATCCATTCTTGTTTGAAATGGAACATCTTCCATTAGTATGGGTAAAACATTATCTAAAAAGTCGCTGTACATTTGACCATTCAGATTACCTTCTATGAAGTATGGGCCAATTACCTAAGTACCTAAAATACCGCACCAAACGTTGACACTCCACGGGCG
>NW_011956798.1:0-1320 GCF_000949405.1 Vollenhovia emeryi | reverse complement strand
GTGGGAAGCCATCTCGCTACCAGACGACCTCTTCTGAAGACGATTTGGAGACTTGTCCGAAAAATTCGATAAAAAGAGTCTGTAATCCACTTACGGATGCGGAGATCAACGAGGACATTGGCGATCTACGAAGGACCATGGATGAAAATACAAATAAGAATGATAACATTACTGCTTCACAACAGACACAATATTCGATACCAAACTATCCTGAAATGTCCATAAACGTACCACCACAAATACAAATAGTATACCAATCGACATACACAACAAACCAACCACCATACACACAAACAGGATACCAATCTACACAATCTACACACACAACAATTCCCACTTCACAGACGTTAACTCATAATTATAATGGAAATTATTTAGATCCATATACAACTAATCCGACACATACACATACAGGTGGAGTTATTTACAACAATAATACAACATATGGAACTCAGTTTCAGGGAAATGTGGAACGAGGTCATGGATCAACGTCCAGTAATATTGCTGTATCGTCGACTATGGTTAACTCAAACAATGAGGTATCACACAACAGCGAGAAAATCAATCGGTAAATTTATATAATATTGATAGTTGTAAAAATGTGAAACGTTAAATAAGAACATGATAAAAGGTAGAAATAGTTTCGTCACGTACTGTAGAAATATCAATAAACGTCAGTTAATGTTCGCAGATCCATGAACTCACTACAAAAACGCGTAGATGGCATCGAGATAGAACTAAAGTAAGCATTCCAAATTTATCTCATATATCACATACTTTTTTGCTAATACAAATTTTGTGTTTTATTACAGGAGGATAAATACTTTACTTCAAAGTATTTTAAAATGCGTACAAGATAATCGAGGTGTACAACGAAAGCCTGCAATCCTCCCGATATCATCCTTAGCAGAGATGGATGATTTTGAAAATATTGATGACAATGGTTTCACCGAAGTTGTGAGTAAAAAAAGATATAAATATTTTATTTTCCTCGCTACTTCTACTCCGTGACACATATACACAAGCATATTCTTATTCACTCGTGCATTCAACTTTATATAAATATGGTATTTACATTATCTAATATGTACTTACTTCGTTTGTTTAGGTGAATTATTTTAATTATATAGGCGGCTTCAACTTGAAAGAAGCCATAAATCTTTGCTTAAAGGAGGCTTTGAAGGATTTGTTAACGCCATCATTTACATGGTGGGGGCGCGAAGGAGGACAAAGACCATTATACAATGCTCGCATAATTATTGCTATTTACGGTATGATCTTCTTCCTTTCTTTGTTGACAATTCCTTACTGTTTTAATCA
>NW_011956797.1:0-1320 GCF_000949405.1 Vollenhovia emeryi | reverse complement strand
ATAATGTCTAATTGACAATTTGTAGGTCACACCATTTCGTACATATCCATTTCTATGTAAATCAACCATCTCTCTCACAAATTCATTGAACAAGTCATTCATATCAGGATCTCGATTTCCTTTGAAAATAGCTATGATAATAGGTTCACTTTTTGATGTTACAAGTTGTCCAAGGATGGGCCAAAATCTTTCTGAAGTACTTTTAAATAAGGGAAGGCCATCAATGTTAATGTCAATGAAAATTTCAGAATAATTTTCTAGATATTCGTCTAAATTCATTAGATCTAAGTTGGAAGCTATCCCTTTATACCATAGCTCTCCGCCATTAACCTTATTTATATAAATTTGGTTTGGAGTTTGCAAAAGTGTCTTGTAACTAAGTGGTACATTAGGGAACGCACGATGAAACTTCGCAAGTAAAGAATCAAGCTTCCGCATTGATATAATGCCTCCTTCTCGAACCCATTCACGCAAAATTCTGACCACATACTGGCCCCTTTCGTTATCATTAGCAAATTGTAAAGGTTGCTCTTCATCAATGTCACTATGACTTTCACTACAATTTGAATCTTGAGAGCTTGAATCAAATCTTGAATGTTCACTATCTACACTGTTGTCAGTTATATTTATTATGCTTTCAACTTCACTACTGAGATTTTCATTTCTATGTAAAATATTTATATAATTTTTTCGTTACTAAAATCTTTCTCCTTGTCTGAAATATTAATATTTTTCTCCTCATTTATTCCAAAATTTATTTCGTTATCATTGCCATCCTGACCACAAGTGCTATCATCTGAATCACTTTCTATATATCGCTTGTTCACAACAGATGCTATATTCTCTAAACGAATTCGTTTAGCAATTGTCATCTCCACTCTGCGATTCACGGTTCGTTTTAAGGATGAAGTATTTATCTTGAAATAATATTATGAAATAATGTAATATAATATCTTAAAATAATATAAAATCTTAATATAACATGTATAACATAATTTGTTTCATTTGTTTAATTTAAGCCACTTTTGTTTCATTACAAGGTGATTGTTCGTGAACAACAATTATGAAATGATACATTGGGGCACTCGGGTAATATTTCGGAACGCAGTTGTTGGGGGCGGGACACGCCGACCCCGGCAGGGGGCGCGACGCGCGCGAGGGAGGCAGTAGTGTGCGTGCACCCATCATCTCGGGCAGCACGTCGTACGCGAGCTCTGTGCGATCTGAGGGATATTTTCCCCGTCTCAGTAGTGAGCACACAATAAAGAAAGCGTACCAGGATTCGGGCGTTGTTCTCTTTACCACACCCTCTCCTACGAA
>NW_011956796.1:0-1320 GCF_000949405.1 Vollenhovia emeryi | reverse complement strand
GGGGGGGGGAGGCGCCTTGGCCGGCGCCCTCGCTTGGGCACCCGGTGGACGTCCGCGCACGTTACGCTGGATGCAAGTATTAGCACCCAGCACGTGCGCCGCCGGCCTGCCCCTGTCCGTACAGAGCGGACATTTAGGGGCCGACCGGCAGCCGCGGGAGGTGTGACCGGCTTCTCCACACCTATAACACCTCCCGCTGCGGAACTTCTATCCACCTCGCCATCTTTACCCCCTCCTCCCTACATGTATGTACATGTTGTTATATATAATTATACATATATACTCACATATAATAACAAATAAGAGTTTAAGGTATATAATATTAAGTTTTTAAGCGCATAAATTTTCTGAACCTGCATTGCACAAGGCTACCCCAGTGAGAAATGATTCGTCGATCGACGTCGAAATGATGTCGAATCGACGTCAATTCGACGGTGTCGATGTCGATTCGACGTCGTTTCGACGTCGATCGACGAATCATTTCTCACTGGGTACGTAATAAAAATAAACTAAACAAATCAAGTTACGAAAATAAAATAAGTATTTTATTAAAATAAATTAAAAAACTTAAAATATTTAAAGTAAATTAATTTTTTAAGGGGTTATATACACCTAGAGACATAAAAAAGGAGTCATTTTTGGCTTTTTTAAAAAAAATGTAAAGCACGTAGTTATTTGAGCATTTACTATCACAATGTAGTTATTGTTACTGTAAAAAAAATTAAACTTGTATTGAAAATATTAATAAATAACGAAGATATCGCAATCAACGCAAGACCTTATTTTGCAAAAGACGTTTTGCGGTGCCAATTGCTGATCATAGAGAAGTTATCTGAAACAGACGGGACAAGAATTTTTTAAAAGTTAATGAAATTATCTAGTCTTTGTCGTAGCCGATTTTTTAAATATTTATTTTTAACAAAACGGCGGACAAGTAAACTGAAAAGTGCGATTTTTTAGGAAAGCCAAAGAAAGGGATTTGGCTGTAAAACATAAGCGTTCTAAAAAAACCCCCCTACGACAAAGACTAGATAATTTCATTAACTTTTAAAAAATTCTTGTCCCGTCTGTTTCAGATAATTTTTCTATGATCAGCAGTTGGCGCAAAACGTCATTTGTAAAATAAGGTCTTGCGTTAATTGTGATATTTTCGTTATTTACTGATATTTTCAAACCAAGTTTAATTTTTTTTATAGTAACAATAATTACATTTTGATAGCAAATGCCCAAATAACTACGTGCTTTACATTTCTTTAAAAAAAAGCGAAAAAATGACTTTTTTTTCAAAGCCTGTAGGTGTATATAACCCCTTAAGAGGAT
>NW_011956795.1:0-1320 GCF_000949405.1 Vollenhovia emeryi | reverse complement strand
AAAGGTGTATTAAAACAGATAGAAAATGAAAATAATGATCTATCAACAAATATACATTTAAAGAAAACAAATGTAAAAACAAATACTTATTCAAAGGAAACAAGTGTAGAAACACACGATTCAATTAATAATACAGGTAATTATTATGCAAATGTATAAACTTTTTTTAAGTAATATAAGTCCACTTTCCTTTTGTTTTAAGATATTTAAGAGATTACTACATTATAGTCTGTGATTAAAAGAAACTTTAACTCTTTATTTTTCAAAATTATACTTATTTCCAATTTTGAAACCACTTTCAAGAAAGAAATACTCATATATTATATTTTACACTTAAAGAATAATTGATAATATGTAATTTTTATATATAATATACAACATGATGTACTAGCATTATATTTACTTTAAAATTATAGACAAAATATATTTGAAACAAACTAAGTATGAAAATATGAAACATGCAAAAATTATTACATATACGCATGCATTGATTACGTGTATTATTATTATTATTTAGTTAAGTGTAATGTATAATGACTATTATATTTAACTAAATAATAATAATGCAGATAATCGATACAAGTACATGTAATAATTTTATTTTTAATATTTTATAGTTTTAAATTAAATTTAACTATTTATGTTGCGAGTGGAGGTTTTAGGTACGAAAACAGACAGTGTGCTTAGAAGGAAACAAAAATGTATTTTGCCGATACGAACACAGGCGAGGCGCTCGACGAACTTTGTTAGTGTGTTAAGAGAGGGAATAAGCGCGTATACATAGAAAGGCGATGTGTGCGCCTTCAGCGCCGCCAACAAAGAAAAACGTTCGCGAGTACATCTGGTGACATTTCAACCACGACTACGCCCTCTACATACAATAGGCGCGCGGCAGAGAAAACGGAGAGAGGCGCGAAAGTAAAAAAAATATTAATCATAACACCCCCACTACTTGAGCCTTTACGCAACTCCGTTACATTTTAGTGAGTCATAAGAAGTTTGGATCGGAGGGCGTTGAATTTTTCGGTACATAAAGGTTTCGTGAATACATCGGCGCACTGCTCTTCAGACCTTACATACTTCGTATCGATTTCGTTGTTTCGCAGTTTCTCACATATGAACTGATGACGCACATCAATGTGTTTCGATCTACGATGGAATTCCGGATTCCTTGACAATTTTATTGCGCTCTGATTATCCACGTACAAAACAGTTGGTCCGGTGCATCGATGTCCGAGGTCTGACATTAATTTTCGGATCCAGATCGCTTCTTTTGTTGCTTCGCTCGCGGCGATGAATTCGGCCTCCGTCGTGCTTAAG
>NW_011956794.1:0-1320 GCF_000949405.1 Vollenhovia emeryi | reverse complement strand
CCAGTTAGTATATATTTCAGTGACTGGGACAGACACGTGGTTTTAAAATGCAGATGATTGGACAGCACGCCTATTGCCAACGAACCATTGTGTCTTGGCATTAAGCCTATCACACAATAGGAAAGCACAGGCAATAGGAATAGGGAATAGAAATAGGGAATAGAAATAGGGAATAGAAATCTATGTAATGCCAAGACACAATGGTTCGTTGGCAATAGGCGTGCTGTCCAATCATCTGCATTTTAAAACCACGTGTCTGTCCCAGTCTCCACTGTGATTGGTCAGGTAGATCAGGCACAGGGAATAGGGAACAGAAATCCAACGCGTCGGATATTCTATTCCTATTGCCTATTCCATATTCCATTGTGCGTCGATGCATGGTTTCTGGTAAGTTGGAATTTAGTTATTTCTGTTGCCTGTGTTATTCCCTATTCCTATTCCCTGTGCTTTCCTATTGTGTGATAGGCTTTACATAGATTTCTATTCCCTATTTCTATTCCCTATTCCTATTGCCTGTGCTTTCCTATTGTGTGATAGGCTTCACTGATGCCAGCTTGGACTACCAGCTACATCGCTGTCGCGATGGTGGGGATAGAGTGGGGATAACACGTCTGCGCGCGCATGCACGCACACGGCGCCCGAGCGTCGAGCGCACACGTATATACGGCGTGTTGCCTGTGTGCGTGCATGCGCGCGCAGACATGCTATCCCCACTCTATCCCCACCATCGCGACAGCGATGTAGCTGGTAGTCCAAGCTGGCATCACTGGTTACAGTGACGTACGCATGCCACTGCGCGTGGACACCACTAGGGCACCCGTCACTCGGACGGTTACGGTCGAGTTTCCAAACGGAAGGCATTAACTGCACTAATTTTGAGATCGATTCCGAGCATTTAAAATTACACAATCCACAAAATTTATATGGTAACGCAAGCAATTCATGTGACGGTCTTTAATGCTTTTTTAATTTCATTGATTTTTAAATAATATTTTTGTATTTTAATTTTTGTTGTTTTGTATGACACATCTAGCCTTTATCTATCCTTTATTAATGTATATGTTAGTTATATATAAGTATTGTTTCTCTTATTTTATTTTATTAACATGTGATTTTATATTTCAAGTGTCATCCATGCTGTGATATCTAATGTGATATAACGTAATAAATACATGTGATATGTAATAGATACCTAAGGAAAGCCAATAATAATGGTATTATATATAATGTTATTTTTATTAATTTAAGTTTTTTTACGAGAAATGGCTTTAAAAAAGTTATTTTATTTTAATTTTTTTATTTTGAAATACTCTATATACA
>NW_011956793.1:0-1320 GCF_000949405.1 Vollenhovia emeryi | reverse complement strand
CATGGGACGGGACGTCCTTTAGACGTTTAAAAGATGTCGAATTGTTACGTGGGTTACTACAGGGACTCTACTGGTTTCTAGCGTCCATGAAATTGCACCTTTATACTCGGTGCTCACACACACAAACGCATTCGTGTCCGTGTGCTGCGCAGAGTGCTCTGCGCAACACACGAATGCGCTTGTGTGTATGAGCATCGAGTGTAACACTTCGATTGTGCTCGGCCCCAAAGTTTGCATCTCTGTCGAGCACGGCGCTGCGGCGAGCCATTTGGGCATCTATTGTTATACTGGCGTTTTGCGCTTGTTCATTTTTCCGCCCATCGGCCCATTCCCGCCTGTGATTCTCGTGTCTTCGGATGTGTTTTTACATATATGTTCTTGACTTGGTCTGCTGTATTCTGCAACATCGCCATCATCTCGCGCGGATCCTTTTGTACTGGATTGACGAGTTCTTTTCAGGGTAAGTAAATTTTATTTATAATTTCATGTTCTTCCCCAAATCATGTTCATAACATGTTTCGCGTAAGAGATTATCCAGACAACTTGTATAGCTATGTATAACATTATTGCTATGGACGGTATTCATATTTTAAGATCGTCTTAAGTACAATCTTAAGATGTCATAAACCAATATCACAGAGTCGTATTAGCATCTCCCAGTCAGAAATTACTCGTCGATCGACGTCGAAACGATGTCGAATCGACGTCAATATGGCGGTTTCGATGTCGACGCGACATCGTTTCGACGTTGACATCGAAACCGTCCCACATAGAAACAAAACTTCTAATGGACGTCCATTATACGTTTGTCATGGAGATTAACACCTTCCAGTAGACGTCTATTAGATGACCAATGAAGGTCCATGAGAAATCCATAGTTCCGCATTGCGGACATCCATTGGACCTCCATTAGACATCTTTATAGATGTCCATTAGACGTTCCGTGGATCATTGACATACGGTGCGCGGAGTCTCGATGGACGCCCCAGCTAACAAGGTGGCGTCAAAATGACGTACATTTAATAAAGAAAAAAAATGAATGAACAAATTCCGGACTTTAAAGATTATAGAAATTAACATCATTTTCGCGGCTGGGTGTGAAGAACGGTAAGGTCGCGGTCACCCATCCAAGTTTTAACCACACTCAGCGTTGCTTAACCTCGATGATCGGATCGGATACCTTTTTTTTAACTAATTAATATATTTCTTCATCATTTACATATATGACTCCAGGTCAGTATAAAATTACAAAATAACATTGTAGCTTCTGCTATACATTAGCTTTTCTTACAATATACAGGGTGGGCCATTTTAATTTAT
>NW_011956792.1:0-1320 GCF_000949405.1 Vollenhovia emeryi | reverse complement strand
TTAAAAGCATTTATAGACAACTAAGACAGACAAACTAAACAAACACTCACCTACTCCCAACGTTCATAAAACTCCCCATCTTCCTCAAGAACAAGAACATCATCCTCCGACGAAGAAGACGTTTCAGTCCCTCCCACAAACTCAACATCATCATCCGGCCCGTCCGCCGGAACAAGTCCCAACGAAAGAGGCGGCACGGGGAAAATCTCTAAGCTCCCCGAGGAGACGGAGATGACCTCCGACGTCTCAGACGACATGGAGAGATCGCTTACCACGAATACCTCGGACAAATCGTCCGAGGGGCGATCATCCGACAGGCTCGATTCAGAGTCGCTATCGAACACCATTGTATCGTCAGGTAACTCCGAAGAATCCACCTTAATGTCCTCAATCTCACACGGCACACGAGAAAGCATCATAGCAAGCCAAGAGAAGACTAACTAGCTATGCAATGAAAGCAATGAAAAGAAGCTGTACCCCGTGGCAAGCAGAACCACGCATCAAGTAGCAAGATAAGATAGACAGCGAAAACGACGAGAGATATAGTTACAAGGAGAAAAGAAAACCATCCTCACTTACCGAGACCTGCAAAGCCGCGGCACGAGAAATACCCTCGTACCAGGCGAGAAACTCCTCAGGGGAAGAGAACGTCTCCGCCGCGAGGTTCACTACCTGGAGCCAGGGAAGAGAGCGGACACCCCCGACAAGCGACAACCCGAGGGGGTCCACACACTCCTCGACCCGACGTATCACCTGCTCCACAACCGTAAGAGCAGGAACAGGAGCCGGAGGCCCCGCCACGGACCCCTCGCCATCCGACATATCCTCATCGCCGTCACTGGCGTCATCGCCGTCGTCGGCGTCATCGCCGTCGTCGGCGTCATCGCCATCGTCGGCGTCATCGCCATCGTCGGCGTCATCGTCGTCGTCGGCGTCGTCGTCGTTGTCACCCTCCTCCTCCTCATCGACCTCCATGTCCTCCTCCTCGAAGTCAAGCCCGATACGGAAATCGCCAAAACCGGCGAAGACCTCCGTGAAAGTGGTAGGCTCATCCGCGATCACGTCGTCGCACTCCAGTACCACTGTCTCGTACACGTCCGCAGCCGTACGAAGGGGATCACCCAGATGCATCGCGAAAGAAAAATCACAAGAATAGAAAAAAGAGAGACGAGGAAAAATTTAGACGAGACGCTACACACAACTAACGCTCGACTGAAGAAAAGAACCGAACGACAAAACCATCTCCAACTAAAAAGCACCCAGTCAGCAAACCGAGATTAAATGTAATGATAGCCGAAATATTATATTGCAGAGCGTTAA
>NW_011956791.1:0-1320 GCF_000949405.1 Vollenhovia emeryi | reverse complement strand
GCTTTGTTTTTACGCGTACTGTAATCGCGTGGAAGAATTTTGTAATTTTATAAAGCCAAATTCAAATTGCTCACGATTAAAAAATTGAAAATTTCAAATACCAATATCTTTCTCATTAGACTTCTGAGTTCGTAGAGTCATGGATTGGGTCGTATCGATGTATAACTGAAACCGATTTTCTGTTTTTGAGGTATTTTCCCACGATATATTCGAAATATAATGACATACGACATATAACACTATTCTCTGATTGGTCCGTTGCGGCAATAAATCGCAGTCGTGGTCGTTGGAATAGGAATTGAACCTATTCGAGCGATTACGATTACGACTGCTTTGCGACTGCTCAAGCGACCATCGATACAACTGTACGACCATTGTAGACAGAACCGAGAATTATTGTAGCGGAGGCTTTAAGGTGAAATTACTGGATTACTTACGCCACAGATTTACGCGAGCTAATCGAATGACCGCGATGCTTCACGAACAGACCAGCGCCGATAACCGTCGGCCCCCGCGATACTACGATGATTGGTCAATTCTTATGTGTCTGACGAAATTGACCAATCGCAGTCGATTATTCTTACGACTGCGACTCGCATTGTAGACCACGCATTAAGGCTCGTTCACAGTCCATTCTTATGTATTCGACAATCATCCGAAATATCTCTCGAAATATTTCGTAGCCGGTAAAATGATCTGTACTTGCGCGAATCCGCGAACGTGTACGCGAATATCCGTGTATGTGACGCGCGTAAACGTGTAGCCCGCGTATACCTCAACAGGGAAGTATTTTGAGAATTATGTGACAAAGTCTGGATAAAACTTGGAACGCTGGAATTATGCGCGTACATATGTCGAACAACATATGCAGAAACGGAGAAACTTTCATCAAATTTTCATAAATATTTGCGCACGTATCACACACACACACACGGATACGTCACATACACAGGTACACGTGAACGAAGGTACCTTAAATTCATGCACACGGATTAACGTGTACCCGCGAATCTTGAAAACGCGTATCCAATCGAAGGCTCTAAAATAAGCGCGCACTTAAATTCACACGTCCGTTGGAAAAGACAATCGACGAATTCGCGGCTCTCCTCTACGGTAGACGGCCATTCCACGGCCATTCTCTTTCCGCATCGCCAAGTGCACACTACAAGAAACGAAGAAGACGTCAACGACAGGATCACGCACGTAATTCCGTGCCGTTCGTATCGCAATTCGAAGGACAACGCGACGCACGTTCGACTACGGCGCGGCTCGCCGCTCGTCTGACTCGAGCCGCCGCGCGCCGGCGCGCCGCAGTGACGT
>NW_011956790.1:0-1320 GCF_000949405.1 Vollenhovia emeryi | reverse complement strand
TATAGTTAAGTGTACTTATTACTTTCCGTACTCCGATCAAATACCGTATTGTATTCCGTACTCCGATCAAATACCGTATTGTATTCCGTACTCCGATCAAATTCCGTCTTCTCCGCGTCTTATTGTCAAAACCAGATCATTGCGTATTAATTTCTGTGTTCCGATATCATTGCGTATTTTCTATGTTACAATCCGTCTAATCCTTTTCTTTTCCTGTATTTTCTTTATAGGGCGGACTCTTGTACCTACTAATCCTTATTTTTTCTTTGTATTTATATACAGGGCGTACTCTTGTAATTACCTCGATCCTGTAGATATCCTGAATAAACCACGTTCCTATTGTTAAACCGAAAAACAACCTGAAAGACTTATTTCCGATCCCTTCCAAGCGATTGACTCTATTAAGCGAATTAAAATCTACCTTGCCTCCTTTCCTCCCGACGGCCCTGGAGCTGAGCATATTCGGCAACAGGAGGAACGGAGGATTCATCTATTCTAACCGTCCACACAGCACGTCAAAAAATACCGACCGCGAGAAAGCTAACTCCTCCAACCGTTGGTCGGAACCGCGCGTCCGACTAAGTATCGCGTTTATTCGCGGAGTAATTACGAATTCCGGAGTCCCGTCCGAAATTCCGTACCGGGAGGAGTTAACTACCGTTACAACTGAGTAGTTACCCTCTTGAAAACACGTTTTTATTTTTCTCACTATGACGCACCCTGTCAATCGAGTTGTAGCTTATATATGTTATAGGTACATAGATGACAAATGTACACAATTATTTAGAAAGTAGTGCGACAACTGTAAGATAAAAAAATTCTGAGTAAAAAATTAAAAAATTTTTTTTGGGGTAGTACATGGGAATGAATTGTAACATAAATAATATATGTTGTAGTACAAGGTAAGAGCTACATTTTGGTATTTTTTTCATAAAGATCGGTCAAGTAGTTTCCGAGATATTTAAATATTGTGATTTTCCGTTATTAGCCTTTATCGCCCGAACCGGTAGGAGTTAAGTATTGAAACGTGAGTTGAATTACCCTCGTACCTATAGGTAACTCCCTCATGAATATTGTTAAAATCCGAGTAAAGGCCAATCTCCAGTATTTATCCTGCTAGGGCCTTTCTTTGTCGGTAACTATTGTTACTTTGTACCTCGGTACATGATATTTCTCCTTAGTTTAACCCAATCTAGCGCTATTTGCAAAGTGGCTACTTTTGCATCAGACACCCTGTATACATATATAAATCCATGTATGGCTTATATGGTATCATACATGTTATTGTATGTTCATACAGTTTCATATATGTATATAATA
>NW_011956789.1:0-1319 GCF_000949405.1 Vollenhovia emeryi | reverse complement strand
GCTTGCTGCGTGCAGTCTGCACTAGGCTTTAAACTAGTGAGTATAACTTTTAATTGGCTTTACAGAATTGAAAAATTCTTGCGCAGAATGAAAGTACGCACAAAAATGAAGAGCGCGCTGGTCGTCTTCATACCAGAAACAAAAAATAATAATTAGAATTGTCACTTGACGAGAATATTTGCTTATTACAACAATTCTACAGTTCATAGGTACAAAATGACACCAGGGCGCCTTAGGGACAACATTTCCGAACAATATCGTGCAATTAGAAGTAAGATTGAAGGCCTAGAAAAAAAGTGGGACTAATAGAAAAAAGGTGTACATGAAAATTTAGATGCAGTATATACATAATACAAGGAGCCATATTGCGTTAGTAGTAGCTGCCGGATCTTGCAAGAGATGGCGCTGCAATCGTTAGACGAAGACAGATATATCGCACTCATGCCCATTCTACACCTAGGGATGATCATACTTGTGGCTCATCCGATACTCCCTTCTATACCTAAAGCTAATCCTACTTGCAGCTTATCCGAGGGAGTAGTATAAAGTGTAAAAGGTTTACACTTTGGTTGGTTTCCAATCGTACCAAAGTACAACTACAGTGTACCCTTTTACACTTTATACTACTCCCTCGGATAAGCTGCAAGTAGGATTAGCTTTAGGTATAGAAGGGAGTATCGGATGAGCCACAAGTAGGATCATCCCTAGGTGTAGAATGGGCATCACTGTCAAAACGTGGCCTCGATATATCTGTCTTCGTCTAACGATTGCAGCGCCATCTCTTGCAAGATCTGGCAGCTACTACTAACGCAATATGGCTGGTCGGTATAGTAGTCACTCCAGCATCCCCTTAACAGCGTCAATTGTGCAATTTAAAAATATTGGCGAAGGAGTTTGCTTATTTCAATTACACGCTAAATAGAGCGTCTTGGCACTCAAATCGAGCGTCAACTCGAAGTCAGCGTCAAGCGTCTACTTAACGCTACAATTCAAAAAGTCCCCAAAGTAACTAGTTTGACGCTCAAAGTGAGCGTCAAGCGTCAGCATGAAAATGCACCTTTAAGCCTGCCACAGACTACACGCAGCAAGCAGCAAGCGTCGAGCAGCAGCCAATCAACGAAGAGATATTTTCTACGCCACTGCTGACGCTTCCGCAAAATTCAGCAGTGTTGGATCCTCGCTGCTCGACGCTTGCTGCTTGCTGCGTGCAGTCTGTAGCAGGCTTAAGCCTGGTGCAGACTGCACGCAGCAAGCAGCAAGCGTCAAGCAGCGAGGATCCAACACGGCTGAATTTTGCGGAAGCGTCAGCAGTGGCGTAG
>NW_011956788.1:0-1319 GCF_000949405.1 Vollenhovia emeryi | reverse complement strand
CTCCCGTCTCCCTCTCCCCTCCTCCTTCCCTCAACCTCTGCAGATTTTTCATCCACTCCTCTCCCCTTCCATCCTCATTCAGTATCTCCAGTATCTTTTCCCTCCCTCTTCCCTCCTCATCCCTCATGCAGACCTCCACTATATGCTCCCACGTTTCCTCTTCCCATCCACAAATCCTACATTTCCTCTTCTCTTCTTCCTCCCAGTACCGTCCCCTTCTCATC
This sequence comes from Vollenhovia emeryi, assembly GCF_000949405.1. Classification (NCBI taxonomy): domain Eukaryota; kingdom Metazoa; phylum Arthropoda; class Insecta; order Hymenoptera; family Formicidae; genus Vollenhovia; species Vollenhovia emeryi. The sequence continues at coordinate 1,095 of NW_011956788.1, read as the reverse complement.
TCACACCCCATTCTAAACCTTGCAATCCTCACCGTGCTTCCCTCTTTTCCTCTCTCCCTCTGATATTTTGGTACTCCCAGTGTCCTCACTTCCTTATACCATTTATTCCATCTAGATCTCTGCACTTTCTCATATCTTTCCTGTTGCTGAACCTCTACATCTCTCTTCTCCATCTCCCCTCTTATTTCTCTTCCTTCCTCCCTTTGCCTCCTAACCCACTCTACCGACACTCCTCTTTCTCTATAGTAATCTCTCCTTTGCCTTTCCCATCTCGACGCTCCTCCCTCTCCCCCTCTCTTCACTTCCTCCCAGCACCTTCTCGCCCATCCGCTTCCACCCCCCTTATCTAACTTCTCTTCGTACGCCATCGCCCTCCTTCCTAGTCTTGTCCTCATCTTTTCCCTTTTCTCCTCCTCCCTCACCATGTATCCCGGTGTCCTCCTATCTAACCCTAACACCCATCTTATATATCTTTCCTGCAGCCCTTCTATTCTCTCCCACTCCTTCCATCCCCAGATCTCTGCCCCGTATGCCACCACACTCTCCACTAACCATTCAAACAATTTCATTCTTCTCCCCCAATCCCCCCCGAACCTTCTCTTCCCTATTCCCCATACCTGTCCCATTACTCCCATCGCCTTCTTAATCCTCTCCTCCACCTGCGTTTCCTGTCCTCCATTCTTCCTGAACCTATACCCCAAATATCCTACCTCCTTTACCTCTTCTATCTCCTTACCCTTCCACCACCACCTTATCTTTCTTCTTCTTCCTCCTCCCTTTCCGAACCTAATCATCTTTGTCTTTTCCGTGTTGAGTGTCAACCCCTTCTCCTCCAGATACCTCTCCAACCTCCTCATTAACCATCTCATACCCTCTTCCTCCTCCGCCAGTATTACCAAATCATCTGCGTACCCCAATACCTTTAGTTTCTTCCCCCCCAGCCTAACTCCTCCCACTTCGTCTTTCCCCAATCCCTCTTCTATATCCGCTATCATCAGGTGGAACAACATCGGACTCAGTGGACACCCTTGTCTTACCCCTTTTTCTGTCCAAAACTTCCTCCCTATCTTTTCCCCCACTTTCACTATACTCCTT
>NW_011956787.1:0-1319 GCF_000949405.1 Vollenhovia emeryi | reverse complement strand
CGCGACCGTCTCCTTACTTCATTACTTTTAGCGTTAATTGTACACGGTACATAATTAACACAACTCTGCGTCTTATATGTATACACGTACACCAACACGTTTTGTGAAAAACGAAGATCGAACAATACAGCCTTTGTGAATGTATTGGCCGACACGCTTCGAAATATCGTCAGGTGGAGAATTTCGAATACGCATAAAAAATACGCATAAACGGTACGGCTACGTATCCCTATCTTATAATATATCATTCCTAATATCATTATGCATCATATATTAGTTTTCTAGCAAAATACATAAAAATTTCTACCACAATAAATTAAAGTATCCCTGCAGAACACGTTTCGCCTACACCATACGAGTAACTTTGATACTGAATATCTCGACTTTGGTACGGACGCAATTTTTAAAATTGAGCAAACATATAGATAACACTATTAATAGCATATGGTCTAAATTTGAAGCAAATACATAGAAAATCGATTTACCAATGAACGTCCTTAAAGTGATTACTGTCGCGGCAGACGCAATCTGAAGAGACGCCAAACGAATTTGACATATATAGTATTATATTTGACATTCTGAATTTTGATAATGCCTGAAAGGAAGTTGCGTCTATTTATAATAACCGGAAAGAACAGGGAAGGACGCCAAAAAAACTATTGCATACAAATGTGCTCGTACGACTGAGAATATGCAATTTAGATGTAGACATAAACAAAATTCGAAATATTAAATATAACCTAATATTGTCAAGCTTTGCCGTCTCATCATATCCCGTTCATTCACATTCAGTTCATCATAAACCTTGTTTTAGAAAATTATGGAAATTCTTTCTTTCCGTTATACCATAAATTTCAATGCATCTATTAGAGGAATAATAATTATTTCAATTTCCTGTTGAAAGCTAAACTACCTGAAACCTGCTTTGTACAATATAGCAATACAATGGCAGGTTACAGATTGCTTAGCATTCGACAACGGGAAATCGAAGTAATTGTTATTATTCTAACAGATGCATAGAAATATACAGGGTGAGGAAAAAGTACCGGACCGGTGAAATATCTCGAAAAATATGGAAGATACGGAAAAGTCTTTCAGACAAAAGTTATACGGTTTTAAAAGGGCTACATAATGGTAAAATAAATTTTCGAAAAAATAAATTTTTTATGGTTATATGGAGGTCGCTGTCATTTTTTTAAACGAAACTCCCTATTGTTTATTATACTATCTTATTCTACTGATTAATATGAACAACTTTTGTCTGAAACATTTTTTGATTTGCCTAATACTTTTTGAGGTATTCGAGAGAAAATTTATAA
>NW_011956786.1:0-1319 GCF_000949405.1 Vollenhovia emeryi | reverse complement strand
TAATAAGAACCCAAATCTGTTACTTACTCCTTCGATAGACAAGTATCACGAAGAAACTCCATAATGTTATAGTGCTTCCACTTGTGACTGTCATCATTTTCGTTTCTTCCAGATCCACTCGGAAGGTATTGCTCTGATTGCACAATTTTGCGATATGTATCGCGTAATGACTTAAATTTTTGCTGTACAGCAGCTGCGTCGAGTACTCTTAGAAAAATAAGATTTTATCATATACAACTAATTCAACTGTATTATATATTTCTTTATTTACCATTCAATTCAACAGCAACTTCTTCCCAGAGTTGTTTCCGGGTTTCCCGGGATCTCTGGTCCACCAGCTGCCTGATGTCCCACAGTGGCCTTCTGTTTTGGACGGCTAAAATTAAATTCTCTTCCTCTTCTGGCGATAATTTCTTCGAAACCTTTCTTTTGGAAGAAACTGCCAATTTTTTTCTGCCAACATTCTTGACACTTTTTTCATATTCACTGCAGTTTGAGATCGCCAATTGGCAAGTTCCTGCCACGGCTAAAATTAAGTGATCAAAAAATTCGATTTTATTGTAAAGGAATAGGAGAGCTTATTATTGTACCAACAAATCGTAACTTACGTATATTCTGGTTAAAGGTTGTATCAATGTTGGTCTGAACTACTTTCTCTATGCCATCAATGTAAACACGGCACAGATACGTCCTTCCATCATCTACAAAAAATTATTATTTTAGTGGAATATACCTAGGATATAATAAAATACACTTATAGAAGATAAAATGTATACCTAAAAGTGGATAAAAATAGCGTTCCGCCTTATTGATATAACACCCGTATCCCTTCAGACATACGTGGTCTGACACTTCGTCAACATTGCAAAGTGTTCCACAAACTCCGCATGTCTGCAACGTTGCCATTTCCTAAAAAAATTATTATTAACTATTTAACATATCTAATATAATCCAAACAGCTATCCTACAAAAGTTATTTCAATCACTCATATATTTGCAAATATATATCCAACTAACCTCAAAAATGTGAAATTGTCATAATTTATTAACATCCCAAAAAGCAGTATTTTATGCATTATACAAGAATGATTAAAATATTCCATTATATATACCATGTAATATTAGTGTGTTACTTACATCATTTTCGTTGTCCATTTTACGTCGTATCTTGCGGCACACTGAAAAAGTTGAGACGGCCTCAACTTTTCTCCCACTACGTCGAAAAGTCACTAGACATCATAAGAGGATGCTAAAGTCGTCTGTTTTACCGACACATTCGAATATAGTTTTTGCGCTGCTAAATCTTTTTATTAGTTTTT
>NW_011956785.1:0-1319 GCF_000949405.1 Vollenhovia emeryi | reverse complement strand
GCGCGTAATTTGTATGAAGAGACACTAATTCCATTATTTATACAGTTAATAATTAGTTTGAAGAATAAATTTGTTTCTGCTATTGTATTCATATGTAATTTTATGTTATTTAAATCATGTCCTGCAGCAAGTAATATTTGAAATATGCTATCGAATGCACAAGTATTAGTGATAGTGTAATTGTCATTATTTATCTTTAAAGATTTTAAAGATAGAGTATTACCGTTTTTTAGAATAGGTATTTTTGCTGCTTTTTTACAAGTCAAAGAATCTATTAATTTATGTTGACTCTGACCGAGATATAATGCAGTTTTACGTGATTTTGTTGTTACTAAACCACGCCAATTTTCCACTTCACGACTTGCCAAAATGTTCTTTACATTTTCTATATTTTTGCATATCATGCATACACGTTGTTGGCCATAACCTTCTTCAGCGTCACCAAACGGTAAGGAGCATTCAGGTAATGCGTGAACCTTTTTTTGACATACACAACAAATATGTGCACCTGTTGGTTGGTCGTTATTCTCGCATGCAGGACATGAATTAATTGTAACATCTGATAAATTAGAATTAAGTGTAGGCTCTTTTGTGTTAATTATATTATTATCTGATAAATTAGAATTAAGTGTAGGCTCTTTTGTATAAGTTAATGGTACATGGTATTCATCATCGACGTTACCAGATGGATTCTGATTATGTACGTTAACAATTTTCATAATGCCATGTAGGTAATTAACATGTTTTTGAATGAATGCATCAATACGTAAAAGTGGGCAATTTTTTAATAGTGAAGATTTTATTTTATTAAATTCACTTTCAGCGGATGTACTAGAAGCAGGTATACGACCGTAGCCAAATTTATCTGTGTAAACATTTGTCCAAAGGGGTAATAATTTAATATCTACCATAAGACGATCAACTATTTGTGGAAAATAAAGTGGATTAATTCTATTACCTTCGTCCGAAGTGTTTGTAATTGACGATCTAACATTATGTAAAATTTGCTTACCCCATATGGTCCACGAGTTTTCGAACGGATTATTAAAGCTATCTATTTCAGTAACATTTTCCATTTCAAATATAGCACTACTATTGTTATTATCAGTTTCAAAATTTTCTATTTGTAATTTGTCAACATTAGTCATTAAATTTATTAATTTAATACGTGCTTCGTCACATTGCGTAAGACTGCCATTTTTCAAATTTCCATCCATTTCTGACAATGCTATTACAAAAATAGATTGTATTATTTCCTTTGCATTGATAATATCTCTACACAATATCAGTTGACCAATCGCACCAAGATAAAACGTTTT
>NW_011956784.1:0-1319 GCF_000949405.1 Vollenhovia emeryi | reverse complement strand
TTTGCATCTCTACAAAAATATCTTCACTACAAAACTATCTTCTCTACAAAAGTAATATCATCAAATGGCACCAACTAAACTAAATAGTTTTAAACGTGGTGGAGCGATGATTGGAGTGGGGGCATGCCCGCCGGCTGGGCGCCCGCGGACGCCCGTTGCCCGCGGTTTAAACAATTTGCATCTCTACAAAAATATCTTCACTACAAAACTATCTTCTCTACAAAAGTAATGATCAAATGGCACCAACTAAACTAAATAGTTTTAAACGTGGTGGGGCGATGATTGGAGTGGGGGTATGCCCGCCGGCTGGGCGCCCGCGGACGCCCGTTGCCCGTTGGAGTGGGGGCATGCCCGCCGGCTGGGCGCCCGCGGACGCCCGTTGCCCGCGGTTTAGACAATTTAATACAAATAAATATTTTATTTTAAAGTACAAAAACTTGGCGCTGCTCAACCGAATTTTAATTTTAATAGGTAATTACCAAAGTTTTACAATAAGTTTTCGGAATACTTGTATTATTGCGTAGATATTCGTACAGATCATCATTCCTTTACTCTAATAATGTGTCATTGCACATATCTGTGAGAAAAAGTTATAATCTCTTGCATGATAAACTGTATTCTCGGAATTTATCATAAAATGTCGGAGTAGCTTTCTGATTTTCCGTACATTGCTTGAGCATACTGACTATCTGCATAACTACACAGTTCTATATAATTTTATAAATTTATACATGTTTTTATATGAACAATTTTTATATAATTATCTGACTTTATACAATTGTGCACAATTATAAATAAGCAATTTTTTACATTACAATTGGTTTCATATAAAACAATGTCTAAATCTATAAAGTTATATATACACAAACATAACAATATATGCCTTAACCCTATATAAGCATACAAATATACTTACAATACAATTGTACACAATTATAAATAAGCAATTTTTTACATTACAATTTGTTTCATATAAAACAATGTCTAAATCTACAGGGTGTCTGATGCAAAAGTAGCCACTTTGAAAATAGTGGTAGATTGGGTTAAACTAAGGAGAAATATCATGTACCGCGGTACAAAGTAACAATAGTTATCGAGTAGTAAATTTACACATTTGAGCGAATGAGGATGCAGGAGACGGTAGGCCGGACTCGGAAGGCATTTAAAAAAATCGATCGATGAGCGGGAGGTGGAGCGACGCGCGAGTTACACCATGGAGGGAAAAAACCTTGGCGCGGCGGGGAGCGCGGCGCAGGCGGCGAGCGCGGCAGCGAGCGCGAGCGACGAGCGACCCGAAACATAAACATAGTATCTCGCGC
>NW_011956783.1:0-1319 GCF_000949405.1 Vollenhovia emeryi | reverse complement strand
GGGAGGGGGGTGACTTTGAAATCTTAAATAGAAACCCCTATTGTTTATTGCAGATTTGGATTCTCCGTGAAAAAATATGTAACTTTTGTATGAGACATTTTTTCGTTTCATGATAGATGGCGCTGTAATCGGCAAAAATGAAAATGAGTTGAAAATTGTTGAAAAATGGTAATATCTCAAAACAATACACATCAGATTAGGAACATCAAAGTAAATTTTTTGATATTTTTGAAAGTGCTATCATGTGACACCGTCTATCCTTCTGCAATGCATTCTTATGCAATGCAAAGCGCGGTTATGTGCTAGAGGATTCAAGCAAAAAGAAGGCCTCGATTACACCGAGACGTTTTCGCCTGTCGTACGATACGACTCGCTACGTATATATCTGGCGATGGCCCAAAAGGATCTCGAGTTAATTCAATTCGATGTGAAGACCGCCTTCCTATATGGTGAACTCGCTGAAGAAACTTTTATGGACGTCCCCGAGGGTCTAGTTGTTGACGACAAACGCGAACAGATCTGCAAACTGGAAAAATCAATATACGGATTAAAACTATCCTCCAGATGCTGGAACAAGAAATTCTCTAGCTTCCTGAGAAAATTCAACCTGATGGAGAGTGAGGCTGATAGATGCATTTTTCATGGCACCATCGAGGGTTCCACCGTCTACCTGGCTCTCTTCGTGGATGACGGGCTAATCGCATCGGAATCTCGAAGCGTTCTCGACTCGATAATTCACTCGTTGCGAGAATCATTCGAGATCACATTGGGTGACGCGAGCATTTTCATCGGACTGCAGATTGAACGAGACAGGAGAAACAAGAGCATTTTCCTTCACCAGAGAGCATACACCGAACGGATAATTCGCAAGTTCCGCATGGACGAGGCCAAGGCTGTGAGCGTCCCCGCTGATCCGCACACCACACTTCTTTCAGCCGAGGAGGACGAAGGACACCGGACCGAGATACCTTTTCGCGAAGCGATAGGATCGCTTATGTTCTTAGCCACGGTTTCGCGTCCGGACATTGCGTTTGCAATTAATGTTGTAAGTCGTTTTTTAAGTCATTACGGGAATGCTCATTGACAGGCCGTGAAGCGTATTTTTAAATATCTGATAGGAACAATCGAACTGGGTATCCTTTACGGGAATAGTGAAAGTGAATTCAGACTAGTCGGTTTCTCGGACGCCGATTTTGCCAACGATCCCGAGACGAGGAGATCGACCACTGGCTACATTTTCTCTCTGGCAGGAGGAGCCGTGTCCTGGTCGTCCCAGCGACAGAAACTAGTCACTTTAAGCACAACAGAGGCCGAATACG
>NW_011956782.1:0-1319 GCF_000949405.1 Vollenhovia emeryi | reverse complement strand
ATATTACATAATATTACATTATATTACATAATAAACATTATACACGTATAAAGGTATAGCGCTTGTGTTCTATTCAAAATAATGACAATAAGTTAAGGCCAAGGTTGACAAGCTTTTTCGGTTGACTGGTTATTAAAATTATTTTACTAAAGAGTATGTAGTTACATTAACTCCAATTTTGCGGGCGCGTTTCAGCACACGGTGCTTTCATCAGCGCTTATTAATAACTATACGTTTCGAATATACATTAAATTATTTAGTTACGTGATATAATAATATAAACTCTTAATAAATAATTAAATAAATCTTAGATATAGTCCGCATTTAAAATAAGGTAAGTCCAAATATAAAAGAATCGTGGTCAAACTCCGTCCTTATAAAACGCATTGTGCTCATGTATTTTGTCACGTATTTTGTTTCTCTTGCGCGTATTTCATTTTGTCATCTTGTTTTATTTTGTGTCAAACCTGCTATTACGCCTTGTTTTGTCGTTGATGGAAAGTTATTGTGATGTTGCTCTATTACCTGCGAAATAAATAATATTAATAATTTGTAACAATCATATATGTATTAGTGTTCAATTTTATTTTTACTTGTAATAGAAATTGCTTTTGTGGTTCCTGATTAGTTAAAATATTATTATAATTTGTTATCAGCGATATGCCACGTTCAGCTGAATCGTTGACAATTATAAGCGATTTCACTATTTTTTTCTGCATACAGATAATCTGCATCTGTATACCAGGAGCACACATCCTTTTGTAGCCATTCTAGAGAGCAACCGTTTATATCTGTTCAAGCAACCATTTATATTTATATCAACGACAAAACAAGGCGTAATAGCAGGTTTGACACAAAATAAAACAAGATGACAAAATGAAATACGCGTAAGAGAAACAAAATACGTGACAAAATACATGAGCACAATGCGTTTTATAAGGACGGAGTTTGACCACGATTCTTTTATATTTGGACTTACCTTATTTTAAATGCGGGCTATATCTAAGATTTATTTAATTATTTATTAAGAGTTTATATTATTATATCACGTAACTAAATAATTTAATGTATATTCGAAACGTATAGTTATTAATAAGCGCTGATGAAAGCACCGTGTGCTGAAACGCGCCCGCAAAATTGGAGTTAATGTAACTACATACTTTTTAGTAAAATAATTTTAATAACCAGTCAACCGAAAAAGCTTGTCAACCTTGGCCTTAACTTATTGTCATTATTTTGAATAGAACATAAGCGCTATACCTTTATACGTGTATAATGTTTATTGTGTAATATAATGTAATATTATGTAATATAAATTG
>NW_011956781.1:0-1319 GCF_000949405.1 Vollenhovia emeryi | reverse complement strand
TTGTAACGGGGGTAGCCGGGGAGGCGCGGCGGGAAGCGGGGAAAAAAACCGCATACCACGCGAAGGGGGCAAAAAACCGGAATTCTTGAAATTCCGGGAGCGAGAGAGAACACAATAGAGCGCGGTTACCATGACGACGAGGAGGTGGCAACGCCGCCCCTGCTCCGCCGCCTCTACCCGCGCGCCTATGCTCCGGAGGTATAAAAGCCCCTCCGGAGCCGGCGCTTGAGTTCAGTCTTTCCTCGGAGCACCGAGCGACGACACCCGGCAGCGGGTACCTCCGCTGCGGTATACGCCGGTTTCACGGGTGCTCCTGTCCGCCGGCGATATACCAGACCGGAGTACACGACAGGTGGAGGCGCTGCTCCGTCGTGTGCCCCGAGCCCGCAGTAGCGTACAAGAACGGGGTGCTGCCCGATGTACAACACTACTGATTCCCATACCGGTCTCCTATCCGTCCGCAGTAGCGTACAAGACGCGGGGTGCTGCCCGTTGTACAAGTGCTACTGAAATACACGCATAACGAGGCGCCGCTCGGGCGTGTTCCTGACCTGACCAGATCCTTTTTCCTGACCCCCGACCGGTGTAGAACTCAGGGGGGAATATTCGGGAGGGAGAAAGATTATTATTATTTAAGTAAATCTAGCCGTAAGCTCCGTAGAAATAATCCCGTCGTTTCTTTCCTTACAGAGGACTCCCGTAATTAAACGCCCTCTCCGACCGTTCCAGTGTTACCGGCCTATCGTAACCGTCCTACCCTAAATACCGTTCCAGTTCGCATTTTTCGGAGTAGATTAGTGATCCCAAATCATTTATATTGTTCCTTTCCGTATTCGTTAGTCCAGCGTTGTTTCTGTTCACTTCCGATTAAACCGACCGGCATTCTTGTCTTATATCCAGTATTCTGAGCCGACCGTGTACTTCTGTACCTTATAATTTAATCCTACTAATTACACTTCCTTTTCCTTGTATTCTGACACAGGGCGTACTCGATGTGATCCACTAATCTTTCTTTTTTCTTTCATTCTGTATTTAATCACAGGGCGGACCCATTATAATCTCCTCGATCCTATGTATTACATCCATTGAATAAACCTTGTGCTTATTGTTTAACCATAAACACCTGTAAGACTTATTTCCGATCCCTCCCAAGCGATCTACCTCATTAGTAAATTAATTTCTTTTCCTCCTTTCCTCTCGACGGCCCTGGAGCTGAGCATATTCGGCGAACAGGAGGAACGGAGGATTTCGATTCTATTCCTTTCCGCCGATCACACAGCACGTTAAACACCGAAACCGGGACGCTCACCCTTCCAACC
>NW_011956780.1:0-1319 GCF_000949405.1 Vollenhovia emeryi | reverse complement strand
ATTCTTAGACTACTTTTAGCTTTACCCAGGAACAACGACGTGGACGTAGTAGTAATTTGTTCCCTTCGGGGTTCTTGATTTTGGTGAGTCCCCTTGCCTCTCACTATCTCGGGGTGCTTGATTACTGTGAGTCCCCTTTTCTATGAGCCTCAAAGTACAAGGAAATGATATCTACTCTCTCTACAATCATTAACATCGTGGAACAATTGAGAAGAGACGTTTACAGTCCGAATCATTGAAGTAAACTGAACAGTCTGACCACTTTGCTTTTTGAACATTTGCTTCAATGAAACACTTGTGAGAGGCAAGGGGACTCACAGTAATCAAGCACCCCGAAGGGAACAAATTACTACTACGTCCACGTCGTTGTTCCTCGGTAAAGCTAAAAGTAGTCTAAGAATGCATTGCAGGAGGGTAGACGGTGTCACATGATAGCATTTTCAAAAATATCAAAAAATTTACTTTGATTTTCCTAATCTGATGTGTATTTTTTTGAGATATTACCATTTTTCAACAATTTTCAACTCATTTTCATTTTTGCCGATTACAGCGCCATCTATCATGAAACGAAAAAAATGTCTCATACAAAAGTTACATATTTTTTTCACGGAAAATCCAAATCTGCAATAAAAAATAGGGGTTTCTATTTAAGATTTCAAAGTCACCCCCCTCCCGCCCCCGGGGATGGTGCGGGGGGGTCAAGCTTTATGTTAATGGATGTCCCTCTTCAAGGTGAACAACTTTTATTGCAACTGTTTTTTCATCCGATTTGTATTTTTCCAAATATTCTGAAAAACAATTTTAAATGCCTCACCCTGTATACAGCTGTTGTTTACGCATGATGCTACGATTGCTGATGGGTATTTAATGTTATTTTTTGCCAACATGGTAAATAAAATTATTAAAATTAACAAATCTGTAAGATGTCGAACATCTACAAAAATAATTTTTGTATATAATATTAACGATTTTCTTCAATATTATTATACAGGGTGTCTGATGCAAAAGTAGCCAACTTGAAAATAGTGGTAGATTGGGTTAAACTAAGAAGAAATGTCATGTGCCGCGGTACAAAAGTAACAATAGTTATCGAGCAATTAATTTACACGTTTGAGCGAATGAGGATGCAGGAGACGGTAGGCCGGACTCGGAAGGCATTTAAGAAAATCGATCGATGAGCGGGAGGTGGAGCAACGCGCGAGATACACCGTGGTGGGAAAAAACCTAGGCGCGGCGGGGAGCGCGGCGCGGACGGCGAGCGCGGCAGCGAGCGCGAGCGACGGGCGACCCGAAACATAAACATAGTATCTCGCGCGTCG
>NW_011956779.1:0-1319 GCF_000949405.1 Vollenhovia emeryi | reverse complement strand
TACTCTCTCTCTCTCTCTCTCTCTCTCTCTCTCTCTCTCTCTCTCCTCTCTCTCTCCCTCCCTCCCTCCCTCCCTCCCTCCCTCCCTCCCTCCCCATCCCTTTCCCTCTCTCCCCCTCCCCCCCTCCTCTCTCTCTCTCTTTCTCAAAAATCTTGTATCTAAAAGCTTATATGTATATATAATGTTGTGCGTAATTCTGTACTGATTTTATTATGTATAGTTCTCTTACTTTTAATCTCTTAATTAATCTCTTAAATTCAATTGATTACAGAAGTAACAGTTGCTGTCGATTCAATGTCGCTAGCGGATGATGTTGGAAGAAATAGAATACCACGTAGACGCGGAAGACCCCGTGTGCGCGGTCGTAATCTACAGAGAGGTAAAGAGATGACGTTTCCTTCCTAACATACGGTTCAAAGTATATAATTTCTACAATTTATTAGTTATTCTTACTTTTAGTTATCTACACTGAGAATCGGAAAACAGCAATAGTCCCTGAATTTTTGCTCATTCTCAACTTTTAATCTTAATACACAAATGCTTACTTAAACAAAAGTAATGTCTACTGTAAAACACAGTACTATTTAACGACTAAAGTTGTAAGCGATATTGTATTAAAGAAAACATGATTACTGAACAATTTCATTATTCAGTGATATGTGATTCCGTAACCATTACTGTTGGACCATCAGCATTCGTTTTGTCGCGCGAGCTTAGAAATACGAGTTCAGAACCGTTACTGTAGAACGCAGCACTAGATGTGACAAGTGACAGTAGCGCGACGTGTCCGCACAAGTTTGGTGTCAGAGAGGATATCAGCGCGCAGCGTTGTAGAAAGTAAGTAAGATTTATAATTGTTTTAAGTGGTTTAAAATTTTATTAAATGCTTATTAACATTGAAAGCTTGTTCGGAAATCAGTGTGTTCTATTTTAGTAATGTCTCCTGCTTTGTTTTCAGTATATACAGCATATACGGTAAATTAAGAATGGGTGAAAACGAGAATGTAAGATTTTATAAATTAATTAATAATAATTAATTTTTCAAAATTATCTTTAATTATGCAATTCGTTTTCAGACGTATTTAGATTTGTCTAATTCGTTTTCTCAAAGGCACTATTGTTTTCCTGGAACACACATGGTAAAAATGAATAATATTCATAAATATATAATTAATTGTGTCAATAATAATATGTTCATTCTATTATCTAAAAATTTTAATAATATTATAGGATTTGTATAAAGATTCTTCAAATAATGTGGCTGAATCTTCTGAACTCACTGAGGAAAGTAATTTTGTGTCTAACAATTCTTTTATACA
>NW_011956778.1:0-1318 GCF_000949405.1 Vollenhovia emeryi | reverse complement strand
CTTCGAAGATTTCGAAACTTCGAAGTCAACTTCGAAGCTTCGAATTACTTCGAAATCTTCGAAGCTTCGAAGTTATGAAAAGTAACAGCTCTAGATTCGACTTCTTGATTATCTGTTTGTAAATCAGATGTGTCTTCTGACAATTTGCATTTTTGTTGAGCTTTTTGTAAATCATCTAAAATAATTCCATACAATTAAATATCTATAGCATTTTATACTATATCTAAAAAATTGAAAGTCTAGAATTAGCAAATATATCGTAGTAAACAATAATTAATCGACAGAATGCAAAACAATTATTTTATCGACTTGTATAATCAAAAATATATTATATGATTATATAAGTTGATAAATAATAATCGTTTTGCATACTGTCAATTAATTACGATTTTCTTATTGATACATAATTAAAATAACTAAAATTTCAATTTTTATGCTCACCAGTTTCAAATAAACATCTTTGCACTGAATACAGTTTCCATTTTTCAATATCTGCATATACTGTATTTGCCAAAATTTTATTAAATGTTTTTTTATCTTTCGTAGGTGGCCAAAAAACTTCTTTTTTTCGAGGAGTTAACCAAGTATTTCTGATAACTGCATAAGACATTCTGTAAAAGTTTTTTGTGTAATTTAATAATAAAAATTATCGCGTAATCCTACAAGAATAATAATTTTTACATAACTATGCATTGTTAATTAATTAGATCCTGCACACAATAAAGAAAATATTAGGAACAGAAATTTAGAAGAAAAAAATTAAAAAAATTATGTACAAATACACATTCTAGTATGTCTAGCAATATGACAGATAGTTCAAGTATAAGGGACTCTTAATGGGCGTATCCCATTTGGACACGAATTATTGGACACCGCATTATTAAACACCGCATTATTGGACACCGCATTTTTCGTCACTGCATTATTGGACAAACGTTACAAGGTGATCCACGCTGCCTATCGGCGGGGTGGGTGCGGGGAAGGGGGGCCGAGGGCCCCCCGCACCCCCCGCGCGCGCGCGCGCGCGCGTGTGTGTGTGTGTGTGGCTTTTAGATATAAATTACTTACTTGTAAATTATGTTACTCTCGGCACAGAGCCAATCACATGCTCGTATATGCGAGCCGATACGACCACGGCTAACCTCTTGACGTGTTGCTTTGTAATTACTTGTAAATGCACAGTCTAATGGTTTGAGCAATGCTAAGACTCGATAACCGGGCCTCGCGCGGGATGATATGCGATCAGATGATGCAATCCCGGCACTATTAGTCACCTTTTATTAGACACCCACTATTAAACACTGAACACCCCAAGGAG
>NW_011956777.1:0-1318 GCF_000949405.1 Vollenhovia emeryi | reverse complement strand
ACTTTGAAAACTGGTAAGATGGAGGAAGATATGGCGTTGGAGAGGCATTTTAAGCCCATTGTCGAACCACTAAAGAAAATTGTTGAAAACACAGTTGGCGAAGAATCTAATTTCATCAAGACTGAAACAGCAGAGAAGGAGTATGCAAAACCTAAACGAAAACAATCAAACGTTTCGTTTGAACATTATGAAACATTATCCTCGGGAGAGGAAGAGTACGAGGAACCAAATTTTAAACGAAAACGATCAAACGCTTCGTTTGACAATTCCCCCATCATGGTTTCAACACCGATTAAATCAACTTTGAGACGATCGATCACCGTTCCAGCTACTTTGAATGAAACAGCCAAAATTTTACAATCGCGCGAATTATCGTACGAACATCCGCACGCACTCTCCGTCGAAGAAATTTTCGAAAACCCTAACGAACCTCTCGTGACGTCCGTTCGACACAAGTTACAAACGGATGAGGGACAAAAAATTTTAAAAACGCACTACGGTCCGTTGGGACAAAAGTATTTAGGAGCTGTCTTAAGGAGATGCTAAAGCCGCTAGCGAACTCGATTAGTGTCGATAAGATAGGAGATCGCGTCAATTATTGATTTTTTTATTTCCACGTTCTACGTTAGATGTCGCCTCTGACCGGTTTTCGGCAGCAGTAAAGAAAAAGTTGGAGGGCAGACCTCCGATCTTGCATCCTTAGCGCGAGCTGAATGATAGAGAGAGAAAACATTACAACGGCTAATCCAGAGAGTGCGAGTGAGATAGCTATAAAACATCGCGCTATTTCTCATCGCTCTAATATCTGCGTGTCTCTGGCATAGTTTGCTCTGTCTTTTTCTGTCAGAAACATGCTGAGTTGCTTGAATAGAATTTATATTGTTCATGGCCTTTTTATATAAATATAATAGATATGCCGGCGCATGCAACTACATTTCTGAAAAGACAGCGCAACACATAAAAGGAACAAGCGAGACTTTTATAATGTAGCTACGTTTCAGTATTCACTACTAAAACTCAATACTAAAAATCTATAGTTTATGTCATCTCTACTATAGATTTTTCGGTACCAACAGTGAATATCGAAATGCAGTTAGACATCACATCTTGTAATATTTTGACTCTCTATAGCTAAGAATGCAAAGTTGCCGGAGTTGTTCTCTGTAATATTTTTCTTCGCTGCCCGTTTTGCTCGGTGGCTGAGTGTAAGATACATGCCTCGTGTGTATGCATGTAATAAATGCATAAGCAAAATCAGTGCCATCTAAAAAAACGCTTTTGACACTATTAGTATACTAATACCATCAAAATAAATGCC
>NW_011956776.1:0-1328 GCF_000949405.1 Vollenhovia emeryi | reverse complement strand
GCACACTTTCAAGAAACATCGAAAAAAATTAGATTTCGCTCCTAAACCTTCCTCTATGAGGAAGCCATGTGCAAATTTCTAATTTGCACACTTTACTTTACTTTACTTTTTTTTAATTATATATTATATTGTTCTTCAGTTTTTTCAATCCAAATTTCATATATAATTCATTAAAATATGATAATTAGTTCTTGAGTTATAGACATTTGAAATTTTTGGAAATCATTATTAAAGAAAATTTGCGATAGTTAGAGTAACCACAGACATTTCTAAAAAAAAATTAAAAATTAAAAAAACCTTTTACCGGTCATCGCCATATTCAAGAGGTATGGCTCTATCTATGTGTATTGAAACTTTTTGCTTCTACAAGTGTATACATTTCTTCATTACATTGTGTACCATCACTTCTGAAATACCCTGTATAATGATAAAGAGGGGCCTCTACCTATGTTTATTAGGACTTTTTGCTATAATGTATACATTTCACCATTACATTTTGTAGCATCACTTTTGAAACACCCAATATAATGAAAAAGTGTTCATGTACGGATTCCATGAAATATCAAACATCTATAACTCAAAAACTAATCAACCGAATATTATCAATTATATATGAAATAGGGGTAGAAAAGACTGGAAAGAATAATAGAATTAGAAATAACCCGATATCTTGAATATTTAAAAAGTTATTCAGGAATTTCAACGTAAATATACATATATATGTATGTATAAACTGAACCGGTGCACCGATTATCGTCAAATACAATACCAGCCATCTTTTAATCACACTCAATAAATGTGCCAAAGTAGAAAGCGATATCTCAAAAATTGCGGAGGTGAGAGCGCGAACAATTTTTGCGCACATACATACACACACACATACATTTTTAAAAACTTGAAAGTGTGCAAATTAGAAATTTGCACATTGCTTCCTCATAGAGGAACGTTTAGGAGCGAAATCTAATGTTGCACGATGTTTCTTGAAAGTGTGCAAATTAGAAATTTGCACCTTGCTTCCTCATCATTGAAGCGTGCAAATTGGAAATTTGCAAATTGCTTCCTCATCATTAAAGTAGGCAAATTAGATATTTGCACATTGCTTCAATTGTTATGGCTTCCTCATAGATGAAGCTTTATGAGAGAAATCTAACTTTACTACGATGTTTCTTGAAAGTATTCAAATTATTCTTATTTTGCTCTTAAAGCTTCCTCTATCAGGAAACCATGTGCCAATTTCTAATTTGCATACTTTACTTTAATTTAATTTTTTCTAATTACAAATTTGCACATTGCTTCCATTGTTATGGCTTCCTCATAGAGGAAGTTTT
>NW_011956775.1:0-1318 GCF_000949405.1 Vollenhovia emeryi | reverse complement strand
AATTTGTTATACAGGGTGTCTGACGCACAAGTCGCCAACTTGAAAATCGTGGTAGACTGGGCTACACTAACAATCAGGCGAAATGTCATGTGCCGTGGTACAAACTAACAATAGTTATCGGGTAATTCATTTACACGTTGGAGCGAAGGGGGAAGCAGGAGACGGTACGCCGGACTCGGAGGGCATTTAAGCAAAGCGGTCGATGAGCGGGAGGTGGAGCGACGCGCAAGATACACCGTGGTGGGAAAAAACCTTGGCGCGGCGTGGAGCGCGGCGGGGGCGGCCAGCGCGGCAGCGAGCTCGAGCAACGGGCGACCCAAAACATAAACATAGTATCTCGCGCGTCGCTCCACCTCCCGCTCATCGATCGATTTTCTTAAATGCCTTCCGAGTCCGGTCTACCGTCTCCTGCATCCTCATTCGCTCAAACGTGTAAATTAATTACTCGATAACTATTGTTACTTTTGTACCGCGGCACATAATATTTCTCCTTAGTTTAACCCATTCTACCACTATTTTCAAGTTGGCTACTTTTGCATCAGACACCCTGTATAAACCAAAATTTTGTTGCAATAACAAAATAATTTGGTTAAAATATGCCGAACTAAATTGTTTAGTTGCCGCAAACAAATATCTTTGTTGGTTAGGTTTTGTTTTTATAACCTAATGCTTTTGTTATAACAACCAAGAAGCTTCAACAATGCGAATTTTTTTATGAGAACTAAAATGTTTGGTAATGCGAATTGTGCCTTTGCAACTAAACAATTTGTTTACTGCAACCAAATATTTTGTTTGAAGATGCTATTTTTACTGTTTTATATATTAATATCATAACCTGTAAGCAAATTTAAATAGTTATAAATTCAATGAAAAATACACAAAACATCATATTAAAGAAAATATATTTATTTTTTCGTTTTAATCAGAAATTTTTTATATATACATACATGTGTTATACATGCATGTGTTAGATTACAACATATAGATACATATAGATTAATACAGTTTTATACACTGAGAAAAAAATTTTCTTAATTTTAGGAAATATATTTACTAAAATTAGATTTACTTGATTTAAATAAATAATGTTTAAAATGAAAAATTTTTCTCTTTATTATAATAAATCAAAACATTAAAATTAAAAAATGATTTCTTATTGAAACATTTGTTTAAATCTAATTCAGATTTGCTACATTACAGTACAGTACTTGTTGAAATGTAGTAAAGAATTTTTTTTAATGTAGAATCTTGATATTTTAATTTTATAAAAACCATTTTAGTACATATTTCTTTAAATTCAGTTTTTTTTGGCCAGGCG
>NW_011956774.1:0-1318 GCF_000949405.1 Vollenhovia emeryi | reverse complement strand
TGTGTTGTTACGTCCTGTGGACTCCACGATTTCTCTCTTTCAAAAAACCATAAGAACGTTTTTCCTCCTTTGGAAATTATTATTTTAGGAATCAGCGGATATCGACTGGCCAACACATGGGTCCCCTCCCCATAAAATTTATTACCAGAGTACTTTACTTTTCGGAACTCGAAAAGTAAAGTGCCCTAATTGTTGCTGGTCGATAGCCGTTGAAATAATAGGTTACACCCTGTGGGCTCCACGATTTCTCTCTTTTAAAACCAATAAGAAACACACATGTTTTTCTTCCCTTAGAAATTATTATTTTAGGAATCAGCGGATACCGACCAGCCAACGCATGGTTGCTGGTCGATAGCCATTGAAATAATAAAAAGGGAAGAAACAACAGACAAGATGGGATCAGGCCCTCTCAGACGGCAATTTCAGAAGCCTTTATTTTATGTTATTTGGTTTTCTACCCAAAAAGTAAAACTCGGAATTTTTCGGAAGCCGCTGAAGGAAATGATACCCTAAGTAAATATCAAAGGGCGACGACGACTTAATGGTCGGGTTGCCAATAAGGATGACAACCCCCTGACACCTCCCACTAATCCACCAATGAAGGACCAAAATCCAAAATCTCCTTCCACGTCCCACGACCAAGATCCACCCCCGAAAAATCATATATAAACCCGAAGCCTGCTGCCTCAGCCGCTTTTTGGCAGTTCTCGAGTATATCAGCTCGCGCTTTTTGGCAGTTCTCGAGTATATCAGCTCGCGCTTTTTGGCAGTTCTCGAGTATATCAGCTCGCTCTTTTGGCAGTTCTCGAGTACATCAGCTCTCTCTTTGGCAGCTCACGACTCTGTCAACACAGTTCTTTCCGAATTCTATCAAAGTAGAATCTGTGCGCGGTTTCGCCTTATAATCCACGGCCTGCGAACTGACCCACCCGCCTTCGTCGCAGAATCCACCTACTCCTGACGACCGCAATCAGTAGTTGTTTCGCCTTATTATCCACGGCCTGCGAAACTGACCCACCCGTCTTCGTCGCAGAGAATCCACCAGCTCCCGACGACCGCAATAAGTAGTAAGTCGCACGTTGTCTTTATTTTATTTGTTTTGGCTCGACGACCTCCTTTCCCCCGATTAATTTTTATTCTTATTCCGAAGGACTTTCGCTAGTTCTCACTTCCCCGTCCATCCACTTGCGAACTCACCCCAAATTTCCATTCCTTATTCCTCAAAGTTCGTTTTGTGTCCACGGATTCCGCCTTAGCGTGAATCCGACACGACTCGAAGAATTTCTCCTTAAAATTCGTTTTGTGTCCACGGATTCCA
>NW_011956773.1:0-1318 GCF_000949405.1 Vollenhovia emeryi | reverse complement strand
GTCGCTACATTTCATCGGAATCATGTCCACCTTCAAACCCTAATACAACTTTTGTATGGAACATTTATTCCGAAAATGCGTAGTTTTCGAAAAAACTGGGTGGGATGGGTAGGCTGAGACACCTTATATATACATATACACACACGTTTCATTTAGGTATTTGATATCAAACAGCAGTATTTCAGTTACCTACCAAATATACATCTGTTAAGTTTCATTTACCTTTCTTTTACGTTACAGTGGTACGTATTTGTTACCATTCTGAAATCAAGGTAAAACGGCCATCGATAGCAATTTGTTAAGTATCTGATACATGTCAGATCGACAACCGACACATATCTGTAATAGTGTCAATTTCTTTTTGAAAGCTAACGGCTAGGTTTCTGATACATATCTGTGTGAATTCGTGCTGTCTGGGTATTTGGCGCCTTCAGTATAGTCAAAATAATATCGAAATCTGTCAAAATGGCGATCGATCCAAATCGATGTGAATTCGATATCGAAAACATGTCGAACTGGGGGGTCAGAAAACACTCGAATTGATGCGAATTTCGATGTGAATTTGACATTGTCATTTCGAGGTCGATTCGACGTCGTTTCGACAAATTATTTCTGACTGGGTTATTCTTATTCGGTCTAATAGATTATTAACCCGAGTAGAGTTTGTAGGTGGTGTGTGAAATGCAGGAGGCTGCGGCCTCTTGCAAAGAGCAGGACATTGAGGGGAACTCGGTTGACCCCCCATCCCCTAATATTAGCCTCATTTCATGGGAATCTTTGAACAACAGTGTAATTAGCAATCCTAATTCCAATTTCCAATCTCCTCCCAATCCCAGCGATATAGGACCCCCTGATGGCTCAGAAGATATATCTCTTCAAGGAACCATAAACAGGCTTTCAGCCTCGTTGGCCAAAAAACCGAAGGGAAGTGGAATTAGCTCGGGCATAGCTCGAGCAAAATACGCTCGGAAATTGTCTCTCGCAGGCCTTGCTCTCGCACACGCGGGAGATGGCAAGACGATTCTCCCGACGGAAGGTAACTTGGACAAGCTGCTCAAGGACTTCGGAAATTGAAGGAAGCGAACCAGGGATCAAAGGCAAGTGCGAAGCAAGCAAACTTCAAAATTGCGTCATCCCCGGTCCCCAATAGTGGGGGCAACATGGCGGATATAACAAGCATGGAATATACCAAGCATCAAGACGACATCGCTTTGCAACCATAGACATATATATATAGACCCAGCGTTCTGTGAGTGGAGTTGTCCGCATCTTCTAAAGGACAGAACGATATAGAGGTAGGTGCTGTCTCCGTCACTCC
>NW_011956772.1:0-1317 GCF_000949405.1 Vollenhovia emeryi | reverse complement strand
GGACATTACGAATATAATAGAATGCCATTTGGTCTAAAAAACGCACCAGCTACGTTTCAAAGAGTAATGAATGCCGTATTAACCGGATTACAGGGACTCAAGTGTCTCGTATATATAGATGACATAGTCATATATGCGCACAGTCTGCAGGAACACAACAAACGACTCGTTGAAGTATTAAAAAGGCTGAGAGAGAATAATCTAAAATTACAGCCGGACAAGTGCGAGTTCCTAAGAAAAGAGGTGACGTACCTCGGACACAAGATAACAGATAACGGAATCCTTCCGGATCCAACGAAATTAGAAGCCGTTAAAAGGTTTCCGACGCCAGAAAAGGAAAAGGATATCCAGGCCTTCATCGGACTGGCAGGATATTATAGGCGATTTATAGAAAATTTCTCTAAAATAGCAAAACCGCTAACAAATGTACTGAAGAAGGGAACAAAACTTGAGTGGACGGAAGAACAACAACAAGCGTTTGATATTTTAAAAGAAAAATTGACGACAGCACCCGTTCTACAGTATCCCGATTTCGAACAGCCGTTTATAGTAACGACTGATGCATCTGATCATGCGATTGGAGCAGTATTATCGCAGGGAGAAATAGGAAAGGATAGACCAATAGCATACGCGAGTCGAGTCTTAAATAGAGCCGAACAAAATTACAGCACTACGGAAAAAGAATTGCTAGCCATAGTATGGGCGGTCAAACACTTCCGACCGTACCTATACGGAACGAAATTCACGATAGTCACAGACCACAAATCTCTAGTGTGGCTATTTAGTGTAAACGATCCAGGATCGCGCCTAATAAGGTGGCGATTAAAACTAGAGGAGTACGACTACGTAATCGTACACAAAGCAGGTGTGATAAACAAAAATGCTGACGCGCTCAGTCGACACGTTGCTGACGTGAACACCGTCGAAGAGACAGACACGACGACGGAACGCGAATACTCAGAAGAGGAAAAGAAGAAAATACTGTATGAATACCACGATGCGCCTGTGGGAGGACATCAAGGAGTAGAACGTACAATACGAAGAATTCGGTTGACTCATAATTGGAAAGGGTTAACGAAGGATGTGGAAGAGCACATCTCAAAATGCGAAAAGTGTCAGAAAAATAAATTGTCACGAAGAATAAAGGTACCACTGGTGATAACAGACACGCCAGATAGGCCATTCGAAAAATGTGCCTTAGATATTGTAGGACCGTTGACAAAACTACACAGGGGAACAAATACTTACTGACGTTCCAAGACAGTCTAACGAAATTTAGTAAGGCAATCCCCATACCAAATCAGGAAGCAGTCACGA
>NW_011956771.1:0-1317 GCF_000949405.1 Vollenhovia emeryi | reverse complement strand
CTAACTTTACTACGATGTTTCTTGAAAGTATTCAAATTAGAAATTTGCATATTCTTATTTCGCTCTTAAAGCTCTATGAGGAAGCCATGTGCACATTTCTAATTTGCACACTTTACTTTACTTTTTTCTAATTAGAAATTTGCACATTGCTTCCATTGTTATGGTTTCCTCATAGAGGAAGCTTTAAGAGCGAAATAAGAATATGCAAATTTCTAATTTGAATACTTTCAAGAAACATCGTAGTAAAGTTAGATTTCTCTTCTAAAGCTTCCTCTATGAGGAAGCCATAACAATGGAAGCAATGTGCAAATTTCTAATTTGCCTACTTTAATGATGAGGAAGAAATGTGCAAATTTCAAATTTGCACGCTTCAATGCTGAAGAAGCAATGTGCAAATTTCTAATTTGCACACTCTACTTTACTTTACTTTTTTCTAATTATATATTATATTGTTCTTCAGTTTTTTCTATCAAAATTTCATATATGATTCATTAAAATATGATTAATTAGTTCTTGAGTTATAGACATTTGAAATTTTTGGTAATCATTATTAAAGATAATTTGCGATAGTTACAGCAACCACAGACATTTCTCAAAAACAATTCAAGAGCACATAACTCCGAAAGTACCTAACGAAAATATACTTTATTATAGTGTTTTGGAAAGCTCTTGAGGTAAGCTATAAGAATATGCATTTAAAAAGCGGGTTTCCATTTAAAAATTTCAAGGTGATCTTTACGTGACCTTGAGGAAGCTGTTCAAGGTCATATTTATATTACTATGTAATGCATTACTTAAAACCGTACAACTTTCATGTTTAACATTTTTTTCCATCTTACATATTTAAAAAGTTATTTAGAGTTACCTTATAAGGATACATACAGACATACATACATACACACATACATACATGTACATACATACATACATACCGACATTTTTTCTGAATGTGATTTTTGAACGTTTTAGAACATTCTAAACATGTTTTCAAAGAAAACTGGAAAAGAAAATTTTTCACGAAAACAAAGCTTCCTCTATGAGGAAGCAAAATTACGGAATAAGTTCGAAAACTAGTATAAGAAGAAGAAATAGATTTTTAATAAAAAATGTAATTTTAACGTAACTAAAAAAATCGCGAATTTGAAAGTTGTGGAAAATGAATTGTTTCAATAAAAAGATAATAAGTTTTTAAAAAGTGTTTGTTTTTACAGGTTATTAACTTTTTGGTGAAACAACTCGTTGTTAACAACAATTTAGTGTTGTATTATGGCAATGTAATACTTTAAAGAAAAGAAGGGGCTTCATTTGTCTAAATTT
>NW_011956770.1:0-1317 GCF_000949405.1 Vollenhovia emeryi | reverse complement strand
TCCTCCCAGCTCAAACCAACTGCCGCCATGGCACCTGGTTTCAGCTTGGATTCTAATAGCGCCTTGCCTCTGCAGTAAGCGGTTAAGACAGTCTGTTCCAGTGTAAATGCCCCGTCGGCATAAGCACAACCCAATTCTCCAATGGAGTGTCCGACTACGCCGTCCGGATGTATGCCTATCAACGTTAAAACATCCACGAGAGCGACCTGTATAGCCACGATAGACATGAAGGAATTCATCACATTCTCAAATGTTTCGTCTGTGGCGTTCATGATGATATTCATGAGGTCGACGTCGTAGAGTGCCAAAGCATCCGCGCATCGCCGCAAACTACGTTGGAATGTTTCAATGCTGAACAATTGACGAGCCATGCCTGGCCATTGCGAACCCATACCGGAAAATATGAACCAAATTGGACGCTCTTTGTCACAGCCCGCTACTTCGGTTATTTCATGTGTACCATCGACGCTGAGTATCTCGTACCCGCGAATCTTGTGACCAGGGATGTCGTTATTGTGCAGTATGTGTAATAATGATAAAAACTCGTTATTTTTACAGTGCTCTTTCGCTTTATTCAGTAACGTGTGCACAGCTTCTTCCGTTCGACCTGATACAGCGACTAATTTGGGCAACAGTTCGGTATTCAGTGGTGATAACAATTGTGGTTTTGTATTACTCTGCAGGATAACGTGTGCATTTGTGCCGCCGAGACCAAATGAGTTAATACCCACGAGACCACCGTTCCACGGTGTAGCCTTGTCGACAACTCGAATCCGTCCCTCGTTTAAGCCAGGAATATTCGGATTCGGAGTTTTAAAGTGCAAATTCGCGGGTATCACGCCCGCTTCCATCGCGATCAGCACTTTGGCGATGGAGCATAGTCCACTTGCCGGTTCCGAATGACCCATATTGGATTTCACCGAGCCTATCAGCAAAGGACTCTTCCTACCTTTACAGAACAATTTATCGATGGCATTGACTTCCTCTGGATCGCCTACTTTGGTACCGGTACCATGGGTCTCTACGTAACTAATGTCTAGAGGATTAATTCCCGCCTCATTGTAGATGTCACGTATCAATTGCTTTTGCATTTCACTGCTGGGATACCCGATCCCCTCGGGTTTGTAGCCGTCGATGTTTGTTTCCGTGTTAACCACCGTGGCGTACACTCTGCGCGCATCCTTCGCCTTCTGCAAATATATCGCCACTACCGCCTCGGCCCTCACCATACCATCAGCCGAAGCATCGAACGCTTTGCATTTGCCATCCTCGGACAGCATAGTCAGTTTGTAATATTGCAGTGATCTGTGTGGTGTT
>NW_011956769.1:0-1317 GCF_000949405.1 Vollenhovia emeryi | reverse complement strand
ATGTGGGTAGTTTTAAAGAGCTCTTAAAAATTCTAAAACCCAGTCAGAAATGACTGGAAAACCGACGTCGAAACGATATCGAATCGATGCATTTTTGGTTCCATTTTCGAGCCAAGTCGAAAATGGAACCAAAAATGCATCGATTCGATATCGTTTCGACGTTGGTTTTCCAGTCATTTCTGACTGGGAAAACGTTTATACTACTTTACCTATAGATCCTAGAAGTATATTTCAAAAGCCAAATAATATTTCAGTCGACATAATGGGAAATGGTGAATATTAATTTCGGTTTAAAGAACATGTTGGAAAAACATTTAAGAATTATGAGACACAAATACTCTGGTTAAAGTTCAATGTTGATGGATTGCCATTATTTAAGGGGGCATATACACCTAGAAAACCAAAAAAACGTTAATTTTCTGGAATTTTGTTTCTGGGAAACTGTTGGAGTTATCGGATTGTCGTTTCTAGTAGTTGAAAATGTACATTTTAAAGAAACTTCGTGATTTTTTTTATTGAAGAATCTCGCAAAATGTCGGAGATATGGCGTCGTGAAAAGGCAGCCCGGAAAAAATCACCTAAAACGGTACCAAATGTTTTACAAGATATTTTGTAATTTATGTCAAAATATTGGAACTTTCAAACCTTAATAACTCAAAAAGTTCTTAATAAAAAATACTTTATTATAGCGTTTTGGAAAGCTCTCGAGGTCAGCTACAAGAATATGTAATAAAAAATAGGGGATGCCATTAAAAAAATTGGTGTGACCTTTATGTGACCTTCAAATAATTCTTCAAGGTCAACCCAATGGTACCATATTATGGCCCCCTCGAAACCATTAAACCCTCGAAACCTTCGTTTCAAACATTTTTCGTTAATTCGCTTACTTTTCGAGATATTTGCGTGGATGGATTAAAAAGACTCACCCTGTATATAGTATACATATAATTCTTATACACATTACATATACATATAATTAATTCTGTTCACTATATGTTTATACAAATAGAAAATTGTTAAAGTATTTTGTACATGATTGCTCAATTCCATACTCTTCCAAAAGAAATTAGACGAGTTATGTATATATTTATTTGATAAATGCAGTATACATATGTTATAACATATATGAATATAATTATTTTAACATTAAAATCTTTTAAAGTAAATATAATTAAACATAGGGGAAAGTCGCCCATATTGTACTGGCTCTTAAATTGTATCATTTTTATATTAAATTGAAAAAAATATACCAGAAGACCTCGGGAATGTTCTGGTATACTTTTTTCAATTTAATATAAAAATGATACAATTTAAGAG
>NW_011956768.1:0-1317 GCF_000949405.1 Vollenhovia emeryi | reverse complement strand
AATAGTCGTCCAAGTCCTTTGTGCGCAGGCTCTGGCCGCGTCTGGTCGCATCCAGGGCCTGCGCACAAAGGACTTGGACGACTATTCCGCATGTATATTGCATTGTCTGTCTCATCGTCTGTCTAGCTTTGATTTCGCGCCCCCCACCACCGAAAATTGGCGTTGCTATCAATATAGAAGTATTACATATATGGTTACAGTACACAAAAATTTTCAATAATTGAACACTATTGCAACAACATATTCCTGAGACCAAATGAAATAAAAATGTCCTGTACTACTTTTCCCTTCGACAAACAGTTATCGAGATATCATAAGCTGAACATTCAAAAAGTTATAAATCTTCTCTTGAATATCTCAAAAGGTATTAGGCAAATAAAAAAATGTTTTAGATAAAAATTGTTCATATTAATTAGTACACACACACACACACACACACACACACACAAAGATAGTATAATAAACAATGAAGGGTTCCATGTAAAAAATTGAAGGTGACCTTCACGTGACCATCAAGCAACTATTCAAGGTCAAATTAATGACACTATCTTATGTCCCCCTTGAAACCATACAACTTTTGCCTGAAACATTTTTCTTTACGCCCGCTCCCTGCAAACTTACAAATCCGAAACCGTTATTTTAAATGGGATACCCTGTATGTTAATGTAATAATTGTGTCAGAGCCAAAATTAAAAAATTTTTTTACTTCACTCTCTAAAGGTATTGATTGTTATATATACAGAGAACAGTTCTTTGTTTATTTGTCTGAAATAAAACAAACGTGATATGAACCGCTGAAAACGACAGAGATAAAAACTAAATTATTTCGTATTTTGGATTATAGATTTTTGAGTTGTGTACATTCTCTAAGATTCTAACGACAAATAATGATTTTTTTAGTGAAATATATGAAAGAAATATTAAGATTTTATGTGTTTTACATCTTTTCTTGTATTGGTTACTCTCTGTAAGTTGTGTGGTATCACTTTCCTTCACACAATGAGTTATATTACTTTCTGTAGTTTTCGCGGCTCATATACAAATGTATGAAAATATAAATTTGTTATTTTTGTGAACGTAGTTAGACAAGTAGTTACCAAATAGTAGTTAGCAAATAGTGTTTGCATGTAATAAAGACCAGAAGCACGTTTCGTGCTGGTGCTGGTTATATTATGCCAGAAGCGTCAATTTTGATGTGGACTGGTTGCATGTAGTAAAGACCAGAAGCACGTTTCGTGCTGGTGCTGGTTATATTATGCCAGAAGCGTCAATTTTGATGTGGACTGGTTGCATGTAGTAAAGACCAGAAGCGCGTAT
>NW_011956767.1:0-1317 GCF_000949405.1 Vollenhovia emeryi | reverse complement strand
GACGGGCTCTTTCAAGCGGGCCTACGAGAGGATTGCGGACCTGAAGGCCCAGGGAGTCCCGATCACCGGGCGAGCCAAGAGGGCGATCCACGCTGAGGCGAAAAACAGGGCCCGCGAGGCCTGGAAGAGGAGACTGGCCGACCCCAACTGCCCGGGCCAGCGAACAGTACGGGCAGTCCTCCCTGTGATGGAGGAATGGTTGAGCAGACCATGGGCGAGGGCGTCTTATAGAACGTCGCAGGTGCTCACCGGGCATGGATGCTTCGGTGGGTACCTGCGACGCATAGGCAAAGAGGCGGCAGCATGCTGTCACCATTGTGAGGAGGAGGTCGACGACGCTCAGCACACGCTGGAGGCGTGCCCGGCGTGGGCTGAGTAGCGAAACGCATTGAGAGGGGTAGTAGGTGACGACCTCTCGCTGGAGGCGATTGTGGGGAGAATAGTCCACAACGAGGAAGCGTGGAACGCGTTCTCCGCATATTGCGAGGGGGTATTGCTCCGCAAAGAAGAAGCGGAGCGCATCCGGAGGGGGGAGATGAACCCCCGGGATGACCAGGGCGGGGCTGGCGTACGCGGAAGAAGAAGGAGAGGAAGGCCAGCCCACCTTAGAAGATGGTAGTGCGGGATGAGGGGGGCGGGGTTCGTGGGACGGCTGTCACCGCCCGTAAGGGCGGGGACAGTACGCCTGCTTCCTTCCCCCCTCTTCCAGGACTGCGAAACGGCGAGGAGTTGCTCCCTGAGCATAAGGGGGGCAATCGACCTCCAAGGTCGATCAAGAGGGGTGATCCCTCCACATGGCGTCCGGGGCCCGCCGACGAATAGGCCCGGGGTATCCCCTGCCTGTCGTAAGAGGCGACTGGAAGGGGAGGATTCTGGGAAAGTTGAGGGATCCCAGGGGGTGGGTCGGGAGCTGAGGACTCCCGGCCCACCAGCCCCCACCAACAACAAGGGGGCGCGGCAGGGGCCCGGTGGCACTCCTGCCGCGGCGCAACCAAACGCGCAAGTAGGAGAATGCCCAACCAGGGCATGGTCCGAGTCTTGGACAGAGAGGAGCGCGCGAGTAAACAGCGCGTGGCGCCGAGCCGACCGGCAGTACATGCGACAGCAGTCCCCGGTCGGCTCAACATGGCGCAGAGAAGACCACCCCCGGTGGGTTTAGTGCGGTAGGCACCCTCCATTGCACACTGGCCTCGGGTCGTCAATTGCCCGAGGTACAGGGAGGGTGAGTCCCACACACCCCCTCGTCCCGTCCCAGCGGGGCGGGGGGACGGTCCATGAGGATTCCCCCGGGTTACCAAAAAAAAAAAAAAAGCCCCC
>NW_011956766.1:0-1317 GCF_000949405.1 Vollenhovia emeryi | reverse complement strand
GACAAAGACGTTTCTTAATCGAAAATTTAACAATTCTGACTTTTGCATTGCAATACCTCCACTCCTGGGGCACGTAGGAGAAAAGTAGAAACACTTTTATTATGCAAATCGTACTCAAGCTATCGATTAAGCGCAGTCTCAATTTCGTCGGATCAGCCGTTGTTGAGATCAGAAAATCTGAGGGCCCGTCAACTCGTGTACTCGCGTAAACTTACACGGTCGGTCTCGCACGCGTGTACTAGCTACGCTTACACTTGGCGCGAGACACTACCGTGTCTCGTGATACGGTAAATGTAACTCATCATTTTTGTTTGACAATGATAGATGGCAAAACATTCAGTACCATCGCAGATTCGTCTTCACAATCGTGTGGAATTTGTGGAGCGACTCCCAAAATTATGAACGATTTGAAGCAAATTGCTAAATTAAAACCGAAAAAAAGATTATATGAATATGGACTGTCTACCTTACACGCCTGGATAAGGGGCTTTGAGTGCATTTTACATATTGCATACCGACTCCCTATAAAAAAATGGCAAATTCGTAGCGAAGTCGACAAAATTGCAACCGAAGAAACGAAAAAAAAGATCATTGATTTATTAAAATCTAAAATGAACTTGCTGGTTGATATACCAAAGCCAGGATACGGGACAACCAATAACGGAAATACCGCCAGACGGTTCTTTCAGCAGCCTTCTCTGGCCTCTTCTATAACCAGAATTGACGAGGTCCTGATTGTTCGATTAGGAGTGGTTTTAAGAACCATGGCATGTGGTTATGCAGTAAATGTAGAAGGTTTCCGACAATATACAATGGATACCGTTAAACTTTACGTAAACCTGTATCCATGGTACTGCATGCCTTCCAGCCTCCACAAAATTTTAATACATGGAGCTGACATTATACAATCTGCTGTGCTGCCAATAGGAATGCTGTCTGAGGAAGCCTTGGAGTCAAGAAGTAAAGACTTTCGAAATTTTCGGGAACTACACACTCGCAAAATGTCTCGTGAAATAACAATGAGAGATTTAATGAATACTTTATTTTTTTCATCGGATCCAGTTATTTCCTCGATCTCCAGAATGACTTCTTTCCAATCCCACACTAGTCAGCCTCTAAGTGAGGATGTATTGAGGTTGTTATCTGATCCAGCCTTACCAGAAGAAACAATTTCTGATGCTGGATTAGATATTGACTCTGACAGTGAATAAAATTAATGTTAATTGATGTTAATTGGAAGTAATTATTATAACCTTTCCCTTCCACAAAAAGAAACAAAAACTAAAAATTAAAAAAATTAAACGAAAAAATTACAAA
>NW_011956765.1:0-1317 GCF_000949405.1 Vollenhovia emeryi | reverse complement strand
CGCGGCAACGTTACCGCGTCCAGTGGGCAGGAGCCATATCGTGCGTCAACCGTTAACGCCACGGGGCGCGTTCGTCTATTCGTCGGGTAGAGTAACATAAATGTGCCACCCACTTTACAATTTACAACCTGTAAAACGAAATAAACCATAGTTTTTCATTTTATCACGATATGCTGAGCCGATCAAAATTAATGTGAAGATTGTAAAGTAAAACGTGAAAGAATCCGAGATGAATAAGTAAGATATATCATATGATGCATGCATGTATTTCAAAATTAGGTTAGAGTTTGCATTCCGAATAATCCGAATATATTCCGATTCATCTTACCATTAAGTTTATTGTTTTCTTGTTTCTTATTTTATTGTAGATCTGAAAAGGACTATGAGATTGATAAGAATGAGGAGAATGAGGAGTCAAGCTGGTCAAGCAGCACTGAAACGGCTGTGAGGCGTAAACGGGCCAAGAGAAAGAAATACTCGCAAAAATACAGTTCAAAGTGGGAAATTGAATATAAAGAGTGGTTAGGTCCAAATAAGAACAACATACATGAAGCTATATGTCGAATATGCAATAAAAGCATTAATATATCCGCTGGAAAGAGTCAACTCAAACGACACGAAGCTAGAACTAGTCATATTAATGCTGCCTTTACTCGTAAATATCAACCATCGGTGAATTCATTAACTAACGTTCAGAGTTTTAATAGTATGGAGATATTAACCAAAAAGGCTGATTTGTATTTGGCAGCTTTTATAGCTGAACATAACTTGTCATTTAAAATAATGGAACACCTGCCTAAACTGATTAAGAAAATATGTGTTGATTCTGAAATAGCAAAAAACATAGCGTGTAGTAGAACCAAAATAACTGCTATTGTGCGAAATGTTATCGGACGATCCAATTTGGAAGAAATCTGTGAAATCTTGAACAACGTTAAGTTTTCATTGATTATAGATGAATCGACAGATCGTGGATGTACGAAACATTTATGTATAGTTGCAAGATTTTTTCACGACAGAAAGTAAGTGCAGGGTTGTCTTAGGTAACAAATTAACAACTTAACAAGTATACTAAAATTTGTTGTTTTGTTTTCAGAGTAATAGACTGTTTTTTGGGTTTAATACCCTTAAAAGACGCAACGGCCGAAGACTTATATGACAAGGTTACTGCATTCTTCAATTTAAATAAGATACCATATAAGACTAATTTAATTGGGTTTGCTTCCGATGGAGCAAATGTAATGGTAGGCACCAAAAATTCTTTTTCAAGTAGATTGATCTCAGATATTCCGCATGTATTTTTGATGAAATGCATTT
>NW_011956764.1:0-1317 GCF_000949405.1 Vollenhovia emeryi | reverse complement strand
AAAAACCGACAGCTTTTTCCTACCACGGATCTGTTTGAATGGTACAACAAGACTGTGATCGATACCACTTTGGCTGCATTGGAGGAGTTTCAGGAGCGTGACAGTGGGTGGGCGTTGTCACGCATAATGAACTTAATGATTAATGTTAACAGATGTAATCCTATGCGTGTTGGATGTTGGATTGATATGCCACCAGTGATAAAGTTGAAGAGAGCGGTCGTGAACGTGAAATCAATGGATAACGCATGTTTCGCGTGGGCTGTGGTTGCGGCTTTGTATCCTGCCGAGAAGCATACCTCGAGATGCAGTCAGTATCCCGATTATCAAACGGTGTTAAAGCTCGATGGAATAGACTTTCCTATGACCCTGAAACGAATTTCACGATTCGAACGTTTAAACGATATGTCCATCAATGTGTTTACCATGAAGGATGAAAAAAAGGACGGAACGATCGTTCCTCTGCGTCTCACTGATCATAAAAGAGATATTCATATAAATTTGCTGTATTTGTCGGATACGCGAAATTACCTTCACGAGGGTCATTTCGCGTGGATAAGGAATTTATCACGATTGGTTGGAAGTCAGTTCCAGAGGAAAGCACAAGAAGTATATTTGCGATCGGTAAGTACTTCGAGAGAGAGAGAAATGTGAATTGTTTACATTGTATAATACATTCCAGATGTCTGCATTACTTCTACTCGAGGGAACGATTGTCCATTCACATCGTGGATTGTGAAAGGATGAACGAATGCGCGATCGTTCTTCCGAACGAGGACGACAAGTGGCTCGACTTTCGCAACTACGAACGAAAAGAGAGACTTCCCTACGTGATATACGCCGATTTGGAGTGCGCGTTAGAGAAGGAGGAGGAGGAGGAGGAGGAGGAGAGCGAATTAATACCACGAAACGGATTTACTTATCAACATCATACAGCATTCAGCGTTGGCTACTACTTGCGATGTGTACGAGACGAGAATGCGTCGACGTACAAATTTTATCGTGGTGAAAATTGCATATCATGGTTCGCGCGAGAATTGAACGCTCTCGCGCATCGCGTGAAGGAGACTCTCGACGCGATCGTGTCTATGACACAGCTCACGTCAGACGAGGAGCGTAGCTTTTGGAACGCGACTCTTTGTCATATATGTGGAAAACCGTTTGACACGAGGGATCAACGCGTGCGTGATCATTGTCATATAACCGGGCGTTACAGGGGTCCGGCTCATTCGCGTTGTAATCTAAATTTCAAAACGTCTTTCATAATTCCTGTGTTTTTTCACAACCTCTCGGGTTACGATGCGCACTTTATCATCGAAG
>NW_011956763.1:0-1316 GCF_000949405.1 Vollenhovia emeryi | reverse complement strand
AAGTTATCATAAATATTCAACAATGTAAATTTTCTATTTTGATAGATGAAAGCACAGACATATCAGATTCCAAACTTATGTGTATATTAGTTCAATATGTTTCTCCTTTAACTAAAAAGGTAACAACACAATTATTAGATTTATTATCTGTGGATGCAACAGACTGTTCCGCGAACAAAATTTTTGAAAGTTTTAAAAATATGCTTGAGAAGAAAAAAATTCCTTTAAAGAATATTGTCGGAATGGCAAGTGATAATGCATCTGTTATGGTTGGATGCAATAATTCTTTTATATCACGTTTAAAATTAGAAATACCGGGTCTTATTACGTTGAACTGTATTTGCCATTCTTCCGTGCTTATAGCAAGTAAAGCTTGTGAGACACTTCCAGAATCGTGCGAAAATTTAATTCCAGGAGTTGCTACTTATATCTCAGGAAGTGCAAAGAGGTGTGCAATTTTAAGGGAATTTCAGGAATTTTTCAATGTGGAAAAAAATAAGATTTTAAAATTATCAAATACTCGGTGGTTAGTACTACATAAATGCATTGTAAGATTATTGGATAATTGGGAAGTGTTAAAAAGTTATTTTATGTTGGCTGTAGTAGAAGATAAATTAAAATCCGCAGAACTTATTTTAAATCAATTAAATGATAATTGTATAAAAGCATATTTGTTATTTTTAAAATATTCATTAAATTTTTTAAATAATTTTAATGCTTTGTTTCAATCTCGTAAAACTTTAATTCATACATTGTTTGAAATCAGCCAACAATTAATTCGCGATATAGCTAAAAATTTTATAATTTCGAAAGCTTTAGAAAATATTGATTTTGATATAAATAACGAAAGCATTAGGCTAGATATTAATAACATACATGTTGGACTAGAATGCGAACATTTGTTAAAAACATTATCTGTAGAATGCGCACGCGAAATTAAATTAAATTGTTTCAAATTTTATGTGACTGCAGTTCGGGAAATGTTGAAACGCTTGCCGTATAAAGATTCTTTATTTGAACAATTTCAATTTTTGAAACCGACAATTGCTCTGTACGACGAAGATAGAAACAAATTTCCAGATTTAACTTTTATTGCAACGCGTATAAGAGATATAGATATTACACAATTAGATTACGAGTGGAGAATATTACCTTCAGTTTTTAATAACGAAGATAAAATAAAATTAGCTTCTTTAGAAATTAATGATATGTGGAAAAATATTCTGGAATTTGAAAACTTCAATGGGGAAAAAATGTTTCCACAGTTAGAGTCATCAGTAAACGCAGTTCTTTCTCTTCCCCATTTAAATGCCGAA
>NW_011956762.1:0-1316 GCF_000949405.1 Vollenhovia emeryi | reverse complement strand
GCATACAGTTGAAAATGTATGGAGTCTACACAGTGTTCCAATTCAAATAAAAATGATATGGTTGATGGTTTCATGTACATAGAAGTATTATTTGATGTTACTTTTACAATGATTCCGTGGCGCATTCTAACTAGTTCTATAGCTAAATGATTAAGCTGTATCGCTGATGATGATGACGCATCTGTTGCCTTTAGCAGCTGGTCTATTTTTGATTGATCTTGTCTGTATTCTTTCCAAATTGATTGATCTAATTCCATCTGATGTCCTTGATTATCGCCGAGAATTATTTCTACGTAGGATGCACGAGGTAGTACTCTGATCCCAATATCTATGTATTTGAACGATGTAGATGTCAGCGGTAACCTCCTGCACATGATACGCGGCGGGTTATGCGGTTCATCGTTAGAACTGAAAGAATATATAAAGTAAAATAAATACAATTATATGTGTAAAAAATGTGTGCAAATATGCAGTAGCTTTATGGTACTCGCACGTCACCACACTGTTTCTTGCACGATACAGAAAATCTTGAGGACCGGATGGCGTATAACTGCTTCGATGAACATATCGTGTGTAACGGCGATTGTTAAAACTGTTTGAAAAATACAATTAAATGTGGAAAATGGTAAAAGAAAATATACGATAACTTTGTAGTACTTACACGCTACGCTGTTTC
The DNA here is from genome assembly GCF_000949405.1 of Vollenhovia emeryi. NCBI lineage: Eukaryota > Metazoa > Arthropoda > Insecta > Hymenoptera > Formicidae > Vollenhovia > Vollenhovia emeryi. Next base: position 640 of record NW_011956762.1, on the reverse strand, counting down.
TTGGTGGATGACATTTCCTGAGGAGTGTAATAATTCATTCTTGCTAAGGAAATCTTAAGGCCTATCAGGACACGAAGAAACTGGATGATAAATACGAACTTCTTGTCTAACGATGCGTTCGTGGGTCCCAACGTATTCTTAGTTCTCAATCTCGTATAAAATCTCCTACTGTGGTACAGCGGGCTTCCGGACCGTTTATATACCATAAAAAGTCGCTGTCAGCAGCCAGGTTTCGGCGTTTGATCTCATACCATGAAAAATAATATTAATATGTAGCTGTGGTATCGGTGCTAATCAAAGGCATCCTCAGTGATATCTATTACATGCTGACGCAGTAGGTGCGAGTTTAAACGTGGAACTCTCTGACATCATGCATCTAGACAAGAAAGTCGCTGTCAGCAGCCAGGTTTAGGCGCTTGATCTCATGACTCATGCCATGGATACGCGCAGCTGTGTGTCTGCGCTAATCATTTGTATATCGTCATCCCTCGGTGATATCTATTACATGCACGCGCCGCGGATTGCCAAAGATTTTTGTCAGCAGCCAGGTTTCGGCGCTTGATCATACCATGGAAAATAATACGTGTAGCTGTGGTATCGGTGCTAATCAAAGGCATCCTCGGTGATATCTATTACATGC
>NW_011956761.1:0-1316 GCF_000949405.1 Vollenhovia emeryi | reverse complement strand
CATCAGACACCCTGTATATAGACCCAGCGTTCTGTGAGTGGAGTTGTCCGCGTCTTCTAAAGGACAGAACGATATAGAGGAAGGTGCTGTCTCCGTCACTCCGTAGGTCTGGAGGGGGAACGTCGAGGGGAACTAGAGGCGCGCGCGCACCGCCGCGGTGCCACCGCGTACGGCTTGCCACGCGCCTCTAGTTCCCCTCGACGTTCCCCCTCCAGACCTGCGGAGTGACGGAACAGCACCTTCCTCTATATCGTTCTGTCCTTTAGAAGACGCGGACAACTCCACTCACAGAACGCTGGGTCTATATATATATATATATATATATATGTCTATGTTTTGTCCTTGTCAACCGAAACAAGGATGAACGATGCTCGCGCGGCGATCGTCACGACTTTTAAACAAAACGCACCTTATGTGAGATAGAAAGAGAAGAAAAATCGCGTGCTGGCAGCGACAATCGGCAGTCGCGAGTGGTCGCGAGTGAGATCTTGGGAAGACGTTGCATCATAACGCGAGATATAGTAAGTAGACATTATTTCTACAATTTTACATTTTTAGTATGTAATACGTTACAGTGCATTCTGTATGTGTATAAAGAAAAGTGAACATTCGACGGAAGACTTCCAAGTCTTTATCTGGCATAAAACGACCCAGTCAGAAATCACTCGCCGATCGACGTCGAAACGACAATCAATATGGCGGTTTCGATGTCGACGCGACATCGTTTCGTCGTCGACGTCGATCGATGAGTAATTTCTGGCTGGGGAATTAAGGAGTCGCTTAGTAAGGAGTCAACTAATTGCCAGGTAATTTCTTCCGTATCCATAAAAACTGCTGGTTGATTGATTTATACCCGTTTCTTGCGTAGAAAGTATTTTCGCGTTCTATAACCTAAATGTTAACGGTTTTTCATATTTTCCCATCATTGCTATATGAAAATATATGATGAAGCGGTACTCTGTATATCTAATATTTCTCATTGTTTTAGTCGAAGGCAAACGGCAGTCGATAATTATTGGAAGTAGTTGAAAAGATCGAATTATTGCATTGCAATTTACGTAAAAGTAAGTATAATACAATAGATTTGCGTATTAAATACTTCTAGGACTACTTCGACAAACTTCGACTAATTTTATTCGACGATTTTTTTTGAGAGAGAAATATTTTAATTTATCACTTAATATTATCCACAGTACAGAGTATATCACGTCGAAGAAATTAGGTTACGACATACAGTTTCAAGTCTTGTTGGCCAGTTGCTGATCAAATTAATCGGAGTTGGTCGAAGTTCTTAATAAAATTTTAATTGTGCTTTT
>NW_011956760.1:0-1316 GCF_000949405.1 Vollenhovia emeryi | reverse complement strand
GCGGCGTGGTCACCCCCCAGGTCTTTTTCTCCGGCGACGCGGGGTCAGCTACTTCCCCGGGGGGAGGAGGATCCGGAGGTAGACTATCAGGGTCCACCTCCATCTCCCCCTCCCCCGGGGCATTCACCCCCGTAGGGGTGGTGCCTTCCTCGCTTCGCGGCGGGTTGGGGGGCGGCGGCATTGCCCCCCGATCCCTTTCCTCTTTCTCTTTCAAGAGGACCGCGACCTGTGTCCTGAGAGAGGCCAACTCCTCCCTCAGTATCTCCGCCTCGTCCTTTGCCGTGCCGCCCATCCGTGTGGACAGCGCGTCCACAGCGATCCTCGTAAAAAGGGCCCCGGTCCGTATTTCTGCGGCGAAGGAGCCCTTCAAGTTACTGCTCGCCTTGGCCAGGTGATCGATCCTGCTACTGTGCTCGATCACCTGGGCCACGAGGTCGCGGGTAGGGAGCTGGGGGATCTGCTCCCCCAACTCCCTCTCCTTCTTCTTTCTCGGGATCCCTGCGTGCTGCAGGGGGTCGTAATCCCCCTGCATGATCCGCTCATACCGGCTGTATTCCTCCTTAATCTTCTCGAGTTCCCTTTCCGCATCTTTCCGGGCCTCTATCAGGAAACCCTCCACGGTCGTCGGGGGCCTGCCCCTGCCACCCTTCTTGGGGAGAGAATCCTCCTCTCCACTGGAGTTGCTGAGGGGGCGCGACACCTTCGTGCGCCTCCCCCTCCCGCCGCTCCGACTCCTCTTCGTGGCCCCCGAGCGGGACCTGTGGGACTTTGTGCTCTCGTCGGAGCCACGGTCCCCCTCGGGGTCCACGTTGCTGGCCGCGTCATCGGTCGCGAAGGCCTCATCGTCCTCGCTTCGCGCGGTCTCCTCCCCCTCCGTATTCCTCGGGGAGGGGGATCCCCTGGACCTCAGGCTTATCCTGTTAGCCAGGGCCGTCGAGTCCTCCTCCTCGTCCGTCGAGCGGACCCGGACTCGGGGGTCCGACCTGGTCCGCAGCGCGTCCCTCTTTTTCTTGGCGCGGATCTTGGCGGACCTGGGGCCAACCGGGCCCCCAAGCCTGTCGATCACCACGCTCACCTCCTCCACGCTCCTGACCGCGGGGCCGGGCAGCCCAGACGGCCCAGGCTGCTGGGAGGCCGTCCCGCCATCCTGCTCCCCCCCTTTCACGCCCGCCACTGGTGTACGCGGCTGCGTGCCCTCTCCCTCCTCATCCTCCTCCTTAGGTTTATAAAAAAATTTGTTAGAGGCCATTTCAGTTTTGATTCTCACTCCGTGCAGGGCTCCGCCGACCGGGGTATACCCCCACCGGGCCACGACC
>NW_011956759.1:0-1316 GCF_000949405.1 Vollenhovia emeryi | reverse complement strand
GTTTTTCAATGCCAGGACCTACTATAGAAAAAAGGTCCTCGAAGACATTTGCATCCATTCTCAAAAAATTAAAATGGAGTGCAGGATCTGTTGTCCTTAACATAACAATTAAATTGTCGCTGTGACCTTGTCGAAGCCGTTGTTCTACTGAATATATTGGCCGAACCCACACATTTCTTTTTTTTTGGTTATCTGTCAAGGCAGTATAAATTGAAATTAATTTTACTAAAGATAACTTAACTTTTCGCTTGCGATAGCTCGCCATAGGAGTTTTCACATAAATTGTCATTAGACATTTAATAGCTTCGATCAACGCAGATAATGTATCCATTGTCTAATAGACGTAACCAAATATAAACAAATATCAACATTCAGCGATCAGCAATGACCTATGACGCATTCGGTTCGGTGTGCCCTGTTCACATGATGCGGAAAAATGATTGAAAATGCGTGATGAAATTCAAAAAAATTTTTTAAAGTTAAAAATTTTATGAGCAAAATGTTTAATAATATGTAAATAATGATTGTTTATGCATTATAAAGTATTATATATTTTAGGAATAAATCAATTATTGTAATCACATAATTATTTTGTAATTTATAATTTCTTCAAATGCGAAATTGCACCTCTATGACGCACCATGTGAACAGGGCACACAAAAGTCGTGCGTGGAAGAAAATGCGGAATAGCTCTGATTGGTTGCTTCTATGACGCACGTTCTATTCCGCAGCTCTATTCTGCACCATGTGATTTCAGCCTTACTCGTGCCCTGAGAATTAGATTGCGTCAAAGAAGAATGTGTCGACGGCTCCCGTTCCGACTCGAGAAAAGAGCTCATACGCTCGACGGCTTCGAGATAGCATTCGTGAGTTGACGAGAAAGAATTCCCTGAGAAGTAAGAATGTGCGAGCGCAGTCTCCTTATCCGCATTGTCTAATTCGCTTATGGCAAGATTGACAGCTTGATGCTGCAACGAGAACTGTTCCCAAGTTTCTTTTAGGGAAGCGAGACGCGCGTGTATACGTTGTGGCGTAATGTTCGCCTGACCGACCCTCTCTAAATTCTCCGCGGCATTAGAAATCAAATCAATGAGCGTAAGCTGCTGCTCTAAATGCGTTACAATATGATTAAGTCTCATCCTGAAAACCGATCACCGTATCCGGCTCGAAGGACCAAAATGTTTGAGAAGATTCTGAACCGAAGGTTCCTAGCCGCTAAGGGGGATCGGAGGCAGGGTTGGGGGGGGGTTTGTTATCTTAATATATTATTGTTTACGAGAGCAGCTTACGGAATAATGCACGAATACGAATACAAG
>NW_011956758.1:0-1316 GCF_000949405.1 Vollenhovia emeryi | reverse complement strand
GAGGATGATCCCTCAGGCGTCTCCTCGCTCGATCTAGGAATATCGAGAGGATGATCCCTCAGGCGTCTCCTCGCTCGATCTAGGAATATCGAGAGGATGATCCCTCAGGCGTCTCCTCGCTCGATCTAGGAATATCGAGAGGATGATCCCTCAGGCGTCTCCTCGCTCGATCCAGGAATATCGAGAGGATGATCCTTCAGGCGTCTCCTCGCTCGATCAAGAGACGATGGCACTCAAAACTAATATTGCCGCTAGGGCGCTGCCAATGGCGGAGAAAGCCGCCCCCTTTTGCATGAGATGTTCTTACGAACCTCTCCCCGTAGTAGCTGCCCTCAACCGTTCGCTGGGAAGCGACCGTGGCAAGTAATGGGTTTTACCCCGCATGTCTTCCGTAGGAAGACTCCGTATGAAGCTGCCCTCGACCGTTCGCTAGGAAGCGACCGTGGCACGTAGATGGGTTTTACCCCGCATGTCTTCCGTAGGAAGACTCCGTATGAAGCTGCCCTCGACCGTTCGCTAGGAAGCGACCGTGGCACGTAGATGGGTTTTACCCCGCATGTCCTCCGTAGGAAGACTTGGAAGCTGCCCTCGTTTTGTCTCGTAGTTGTTGACTTCGTGGAGAGCCAAGCAAAGCACGTCCGTTCTCGAAGCGGTCACTCACTCGAAGGAATCCGTCCCTGTCCAGGTATGGAGTGAGTCGTACCAAAGAGTTCGACTTCGGCAGCGGTTCTCCTCGCAGTTGGAGCCGTATTTCTTCTCGAAAACACTCCCTTTGCATCGTCCGTATCCACAGGTCACGGCTCAGCTGGAGTTCCTGCGGAGTCAAGGGGTGGTGGATGGGGGATGATCTCGGCACTTTGTTTGGACGGGCTGCAATTCTGCGACACGTCGCAGTAACACGCAGGAGCACTCCTGCTCTTCTTCGTTCAAATGCCGCCCTGGTGGCATCCGGTAGCTCTTCCTGGGTCCAAAACTTGGAGATGAGATTTTGTAATTCGTGATCCGGTGAGCAGTGGTGCGCTCGGGCAGAGGCAGGTGTTTCTGCCGCGGGGATCGGGCCGCAGAGGACCCATCCAAAGATGGTTTGCTGCGCGGTTGGCGAGGATGAATCGCCTGGTATCAGGCCCGGTCGGATCACGGCGTGATAGTTGTCGGATCCGATGATGATCTGTATCGGCCCCGAGACAAAATATTCCGGATCGGCGAGCGAAAGTCCAGAAATCTGTCATGAAAGTGGGGAACTTATGGTACATGGCGGTAGGCGGGTGGTAAGGCGTGGCAATACAAAGGCTCGGATTGAACAATTCATAGGGGCC
>NW_011956757.1:0-1315 GCF_000949405.1 Vollenhovia emeryi | reverse complement strand
TGTGTATTATACTTGTATATAATTGTATTTAATTTATGTATAACCGTATTTAATTTATATGTGTGTGATTGATAATTAATGATTAAACGAACTTACCTAAGTGAAGTTCAATCATGATTGTATGAGCGCCTCTTCCGAAGAGATCATAGATGTAGTATCCCCGCTTCCCCAGTGTCGCCACAAGTTTCCAAAGCTAAAGCGAGAAAATCTCCTATACTCTCGCTCTCGCGCGCCCTCGCGCGCCCTCGCGCCGCCATCTTCATTCTTCAAAGCTGAGCCGTAACTGTACTTATTGGGTGTCTCTGTTGAGATAGACGGGAGGGAGGGACTGATCTCTTCGGAAGAGGCGCTCATACAATCATGATTGAACTTCACTTAGGTAAGTTCGTTTAATCATTAATTGTATTTCGCGCCTCTTCCTCGAGATCATAGATGTAGTTGTTTAAAGTTAGTTACGGCGTCTATCTTATTTAAAAAAAAAAACTTTTTTTTTTTTGCAAATTGCACGTTTTCCGAGAGTAACTCTCAATCGTAGAACTGCGCGAAGTTTTCGGAGCCTTTTGACCCACCAGCTGTGTTCCTTATGAAATCTATACTAACTCCCTGACGTCTTTCGGCTGAAGTTGCCGCCTGTCGCGTGCTGCAGGCCTTACAAACCTCGACATCTATGCCGCTATGAGATAACACAGATTTTAGCCATCGGCTGAGTGTTTGCGAAAACACCGCCTTAATAGCCCTAAAAGGCTTCTTAAGCGAATGAATCTTCGCGATGAACAGAAGCAAGCAGTCTACCTGCTTTGTTCAAGCTTTCGAGCAACATACTCTTTGTGGATCCTCAATTTTAAGCGCGATATCGAGATTCCGATTGTCTTGACAAGGATCGACTCGTCCTGGAGGACTGCCTCGGCGTGAAATGTTCCGACGAAGAGCGTGAATACCTCTTAGACCAAGGTCTGTGCGCCGGATCGTGCCCTCTTTTTAAAGCGGACTTTGTCAAACAAAGGCGTGCATTCTGGTAAAAACCAGCAGCCCCGTGCGTAACGAGAATCGCTAGCACATTGAGCTTTTTCTTTTTATTGATACTCGGTAGAAGACTGAGGTGTGGATCTGCTATCCTGGCGTGATACAACGAAAGCGATTCCTTAGAGTCAAACTCTAGATCTGTGGCTGAATACCGCTTGCCTCTGTCAAACAAAGGCGTGTATTCTGGTAAAACCAGAAACACCGTGCATAGTGAAAATCACTAGCGGTAGGCAGCATCGTCGGGTCGGGATCGGGAGTCTCGTCCTCGTCCGGCCGCTCGTCCTCGTCGTCG
>NW_011956756.1:0-1315 GCF_000949405.1 Vollenhovia emeryi | reverse complement strand
TTTATTGCTCCAATACAGTTAGGAAAATTCCATTGTGTTTCAAATTCGTTAGCCTTTTCTCTCCAAAGATCTTCAGTGATTTCGGGAAAAACTTTATCTTTCAGTACATTCCAAATAACCTGACAAGTTTCCGATATAATCTTTGAAACTGTATTAAGTCCTATTCGAAAAGAAAAACTGATCGTTGCTGAACTGTACTTATCAATTCTTTATCTATTCCTCGAGCTTCTGTAGCATTATTTTCATCTTCTGTTACATTATTTGGACTTTCACAAGCTATTGTCTCCATTAAATTTTTGTCTAAACAATAAGAATAAAAATTATTGTTGATCGTAACAAAAATTTTGTACTGATTGCATTACATAAAACCCGGTATTATACAATTTTTCATACCTGTCATAATAACTGTTCCAGTCTCATTTATGCTTAGAACCTGACATGCATATATCGTTGAAAACTTCAAAGCAGGAATGTTGAAGAATAGCATTTATGTTCAGCACCCATCCGCAGTAGCCACATTTTGCTGTCTAATAAATAAATAATGACATCATATATATAAATAAAGTAATTGAATTTTATGTAGATTGAAACTACTATAACTATGTATATGTAAGGTTAGGTTAGGCTAGAAACGTGCGTGTGCTAAATCAGCATTATATCAACATTATAACTTAATATAACCTAATATAATATAATTTAGAATACGTATTATAATTACAATACTTACAGATGACATCGCATTCCCCTTTTTCAATCACAGATATTTTAACAACACGCACGCACCATAAATATCAATTCCGTTCCGAAAAAAGATCACCATGGGGAACCCCGGTGTACAAGAACGGAATGGAATCATTCGGATTGGTCAGCTCCCCACCATTCTACTTTTCCGATTCCGTGTTCCGTCAATTCCGTGTCCATGGGACGGCACCTAACAGGCAAAACGCCGGGACACAGTATAACCAGTATGCCCACTCGCTCTTTTGTTTCACGTTCGCGCCGATCCGTACTGCGCACACAGTGGGTGCCAGCCTCCCGCTTTTCGCAGTTTCAGGTGTCCACCTAATGAAGCCGTGGCGCTGGCGACAGTTACCACCGTAAATATACAGGGTGAGTTATAACATTTGTGCCAGAGCTCGTGAGAAGGTAGAACGGATCGAGATGAACAGAAAAGTCCTAAACCATTTGCAATTTTCGCAATAGTTAACGAGAAATAAATTATCGAAAATCGTCGTCTTTGCCCTGCCCACTGTCCAATTCGAGCGCGTAGCGAGATGTGACCGCCCGGCGATCGATATTGCCTGGCGAGGGGGGA
>NW_011956755.1:0-1315 GCF_000949405.1 Vollenhovia emeryi | reverse complement strand
GGTCGACCGAGCATCATGTCCAACGTACAGGTTCGTAGCGGCGATGTAAAAAACCATTTTTTTACAGCTTTTTAATCGTATCCATTACGAACAGGAAACACAACTGCTAGATGATGAGTTCGAGGAGATAATAGTGCCGGATACTGACGACAACAACGCAGATTCGTCATATCTCACCTTGTTTGACCTGATGACCGAGGTGTGGGAGTCGTCCTTTTCGGCGACGCGGAATGTAAGACTGCTGGTCGCAATGATATCGAGTTACATGGGGAGTTGTGGAAAGGTGCAAAGGAACACGCAACATAATCGCGAGGGGCAGGAGATGAAACACACTCTGATGGATGTGTACAGCTCGTTGGTGGTGAAAGGTCCAATGGATGCGATATGTCCTAAGCGGCAAATGCAACTATTTGTCAGAAACACCGCTCCGAAGGAGTTGCACGCACGGCTCATGAAAGGTGTAATGAACGAGAATTCGTTTAATGCATGGATCGACGAGTATCGGCGGTACGTTGAAAACGTGGTAGCGGATCCTGTGATCGCAGCGGTGGATGAGAATGAAGCGTACGAGCGCGACGCTGGGTTGGACTCACTGCTCGAGTCGGTCGCGAATCAAGGTGTGGAGCCGATACCGTAAAATATCACGAGGCTGTACAACGGCAAATTGCATATCGTGAGAACACCGGGTGAGGTGGATACTCATTTGGTTCGTATACAAATGTACAACGTCGAGGATATAAAAGATATGGATAAGCGTAATTGGCGGAGACGCGCCAAGCTGCGAGGGCAATTTTTGTATTCTTCGTCGACCGTGAATACCAAGCATCGGATGTTGCATCAGTTGATCACTGCTGTGACGAACGATCTACTACGTGTTTCGGGAGTCGTGAGAGAGACACGCGATCTGTTTATTACCGAAGATGCGCATCCTGAGCGTAAGAGAAAGCGTACCGACGTTACCGCAACCGCAGGTGCGAGCTGCATGAACCGCTCGTAGTGTATCCTATCAATTTGAATAACCGCACAATATATATAACGTGTCTCGAAAGTATTCACACACTTATTTTGCCGGTTATACAGGGTGAGTCTTTCCATATCCGACAAAATTTTTGAGAAAGTAGAACGGATCGAGAAGAACGGAAAAGTCCTGTACCATTTTGCAATTTTCGTAATAGTTAACGAGTAATTAATTATTAAAAGTCGTTGTCTTAGGCCGGCCTACCGCCCAATTCGAGCGCGTGGCGAGATGTGCGCATAGCAATATCGATCGCCGGGCGGTCACATCTTGCCACGCGCTCGAATTGGGCGGTAGGCC
>NW_011956754.1:0-1315 GCF_000949405.1 Vollenhovia emeryi | reverse complement strand
AGAGAGAGAGGAGGGAGGGAGGGAGGGAGGGAGGGAGGGAGGGAGGGAGGGAGGGAGAGAGAGAGAGAGAGAGAGAGAATGCGTTTCACGCATTGAATGCATAGATCGCATCCAATGCGCTGCGCGCATTGATATCGTTCCGTTTCCATTAATGTGCCTATGCGCTCTTGGAAACGGAACGGATTTTGCTGCGTTTGATATGAAACGAAAATGGATGCCACCAGAATGGATGACAAAACAGTAATAGCAGTAGCTTTATTTTTAATAGTAAAAAATGACGAAAGCAGCAGAAGTGAGAGTGACTCTAGTGAGAGTGAAAACGAAAATGAAGATATACTAAGTTTGAATATAGAATTAGAAATATTATATACAATATTAATGGTTGAAGAAACTCGTGGAGAAATGGTAGCTGTAGAGAAACTAACAGGTTATGTGGAACGAGTTATTCCCAGTTACTCGAGAACAATATTCAAGGAACATTTTCGGTGAGTAATTATAACTTTGTATGAAAGAAATAAGAACATGAGATCAAGTTATTCTTTAAATAATATTGTTACGCCCGCGAGGTGTTGTGCCTGTCACTCGTTGAATGCGCGCCGGCCGTGGGCTGAAGTTGCGGCGCATAGAGACGCCGGTCGCCAAGGACCGATGGGATATGTTGATTATTGATGTTCCGTTGTCTTGTTCTGATCTCGCTAGAGAGAAGACGTGTACATTACGGCTAATAAAGTTTCCCCATTTCACTAAAGTCCTCTCTCTCTTATTTACTCGCGGCGCGGAGCGCGAGAGAGTAAGGCGTCGAACCGACCCATACGCGAGTGCGCGGAGTGACGTGCCAACGGCGAGACATCACGCCGAGCGAGACGTTACAATATCATAAATTGTAGTAATATAAATCAATAAATAAAATTTATTGATTTTACTTTCTGAATTTTACTTTCTCATTTAATATAAATCAAGTGATATAAATAATAGACCTAGAAAAGTGGCAGCGTATATCATTACAAAATTGTTTTTATTTACCTTTCATTAGTATTTATCAAGTGAATTTCTGTATTTTAGAATGTTTCCTGAAACATTTGAAATAGTGCTTACAACAATTGGTCCAGGATTACGTGCTATCAATAATGCTGCATCAGCTGGTAGAAAAACAATCTCAGAAGAAAAACAATTACTTATCGCCATCTGGTTTATGGCTACACCTGATTCTTACAGGTATATTTGATATCTACCCACATAGCACTGACGTAACAAGGATATCCTTATGAAGTTACAGATATCTCAGAGATATCTGAGAGATATCTTTATACAAATG
>NW_011956753.1:0-1315 GCF_000949405.1 Vollenhovia emeryi | reverse complement strand
TTTTCGAAAAAGAACAATAAATATAGCAAATAAGGAGATAAATTCACTGCCACAAACATTAGAAGAAAATGTATTAGAAGAAAATTCATGGTTAGATGATAGACCTTTAAATGAAATAATGAAGATAATTGAAAATAACACAACATTTAATCAAGTAGATGTACTTTTTATTATGGCTTTACATTGGGTAGAACCGATTTTTGTTCGGGATGTTCAGATTGTTGGAGGTAGTGAATGCAATAATCACTGGCACTGTATTTATTATGATGGTGTAAAACTTCATATATATAATAGTTTGTATTTTGACATAAACACATATGACAGTCTTACTTTCTTGGAACAGGAGTATATTAAAAAAAGATATCCAAATTTAACTAAAACAAAAATAATATATGAAAAAGTTACGAAACAACCGGACCTAAATTCATGTGGGATATTTGCAGCAGCTTTCGCAGTAACAATTGCATTAGGGGAAAATCCTTCTAATAAAAGATATTCGAGAGATATGCCAAAAATGCGACGGCATTGTCTTGAAATAATTAATCGGAAATTATTAATGCCTTTCCCGGAAGAATAAGGGTTAATGTAGGAATGGATATTTTTTATGAAAATATATCAAACTGATAATGAATTGATTTTTAAAGAATAAGACAGGAACAAAAATAATGTGTAAATAATAAGTAAGTCTAAAATTATATTAACCTACATAATTTCAATTAGCAGAAAAATAGTTCGAAAATTCCAATAATGATGACCATACATGAATTTAAAAAAATACAATTTATTATTCTCAAAAAGAAAGAATGCGTCAAACATGATAATGTTAAACATAGACCAATATCGTTAATAAAACAATTATTAAATAATAAATATTTGTCATTGGATTAAGTTAATAAAAATTCATTGAAAGGGAATTTTGAAAATTTGGAAAATGCATTATCATAGAGGTTCGAGTAAAAATATGATTTCAAAAAGTGATTTGTCATTTAAAAATTTCATGGAGATGACAAATACCTATTTTAAATAAGGGTGCAAATTGGAAATTTGCACATTGCTTCCTCATCATGTGGCCGAGTTTTTTTTAAATTTCAAAGGTGAAAATGTGCAATTTGGAGGCATTAGCATTATGGCAGGTTGTGTAATCAAATTTGGCTTCCTCATAGAGGAAGCTTTGTAAGATAATGTGCAAATTAAAAGAATGGACAATGCCAATTATAACTTGATAAAATTAAATTTGGAAAATTAGAAAGTAATTCGTAATGAAGAGGGCAGGTGATTATTGTAAATTTGGGCAACATAATAGAAGAGGGTTTTA
>NW_011956752.1:0-1315 GCF_000949405.1 Vollenhovia emeryi | reverse complement strand
GAAAAGAATAGCAACTGTTTAGAAATTTAGAAACTCTGTATCTATTCAGGCGAATTAAGGCCTGTGTCCATGATGCTAGTACTTGGTCCAAGTTCTAGTTTTGAGAAATGCGTAGCCAATCAACTTGCAGCTTTTGTGGAACAGCTATATTGATTGGCTACATATTTCGCGGAATTAGAACTTGAACCAAGTACTAGCATTATGGACACAGGCCTTAATTCGCCTGAATAGATACAGAGTTTCTAAATTTCTAAACAGTTGCTATTCTTTTCATCGGTGCTGTCCATACGTTATTGCCCGAATGAGATGTATTTACAGAATGGTTACGGTAGAAGAAAGATACGCGTTATACATATACATATAAATATTCATTGTTATATTTGGCGTAATTTGTTGATGATATCATTATTTTTGTAGAGAAGATAGTTTTATAGAGAAGATTTTTGTAGAGACAATATTTTTGAAAAGGTATTTTTGGAAAGATATTTTTATAAAAATATTTTTGTAAAGAAGATACTTTTGCAGGAAAGATATTTTTGTAAAGAAGATACTTTTGCAGGAAAGATATTTTTGTAAAGAAGATACTTTTGCAGGAAAGATATTTTTGTAGAGAAGATACTTTTGCAGAAGAGATAGAGTAACATTGGAGCTTATACTTGGTGCATTTCTTACCTTTTTTTTAAAAAGGTAATAATATATACGTCAATAATATATTATTGTATTATTATATTTATTTATATAAATATTTAAAAATGTCTTTAACACGATATATATTTTATTTTAAATATTTTAAATAAACATGCGATCAACTTACAATTAAATATTTTTTATCTTGTGTTTATATACTATATTACAGATTCTATCAAAAGAAGTATTCCGAATTCTACGAACAAAAAATGCGAAGAAGCAATAAAAAAATGGATAAGAAGAGCAAATGATCGCAATAATAATACAAAACATAAAGAAAATAATGATGATGATATGTACACACTCGAGAAGTTACAGTGAAACTGCCTATCCCATACAGCATGGAATATTCTAGGAATGTTCTATAATTATTCTTTAGAATGTTCGTGAATATCGTATGGATATTCTATGAATGTACAAAGAACGTACAACCCAGATAGCACAGGATGTCCTGTGGACGTCCAGTTTAAGTCCAATTTACGTCCGAACGTCCGTGGACGTGAAATGGACATTTAACGGATGTCTGTGTCGTACCTTGAACGGATATCCTTTACGGGACATCTTATGGACATCCAATTTTTGTCCACGTTTGGGCTTTAGTTTTATCATCTTTAGATATATTTATTTT
>NW_011956751.1:0-1315 GCF_000949405.1 Vollenhovia emeryi | reverse complement strand
GGGGAGGGGGCGCCGCGGGGGACCGCCCGGTTCCCGGGGCCGGCCGGAAGGTCGGATCAGGGGGGAGGAAAGACCCCCCAGGGAAGGTCGCGAATGTTGCGGGGGAGGGGGCCAAGAAGAAGAAGAGGAAGAAGAAGAAGAAGAAGGTCCCTTTCTCGCAGCAGACGCAAAGAGTGGAGGAGGTGAGTCCCCCTAACAAGGGGAACACTAAACACCCCCAGCCCGTCGCGGGCGTTGATTCATTCGCGACGGTCGTGGGGAGGAAGAGCAGGGCCGCGGAGAAGAAGGCGGCCAAGGGAGCCTTTAAGGCGGCTGCCCCCGGCCCCCCGGCGAAGGGGCAAGCCGGCGGAGCGCTCAAGAGGGCCCCTAGGCAGAGGCTCCCGCTCACATCGGCCGTGGTCCTCACGCGTCCCAACGAGGACTATCGTGAGGCCATGGCCGTACTGCGACGGGAGATAAAGCTGGAGGACCTTGGCATCGGTGGGCCGGTAAACATAAGATCGGGTGCCACCGGTGCCAAGATCATTGAGATAGCCGGGGAGGGCCATGCCGAAAAGGCGGATGCCCTCGCGGGGCATATCTCGCGGGTCTTCCTCGGAGAGGAGGGAACGCGGGTGGACCGTCCAAGGAGGATGGCCGAGGTACGCTTGCGCGACCTCGACGACTTTTTGGACGTGGAAGAGGTGAAGGGTTGGGTGGCGGAGGCCGTGCAGTGTGGCGCCTCCGATATCCAGTGCGGGGCGCTGCAAGCGCCGCACAGTGGTCCCAATTGCCAAAAACGTGGCCAAAACCCCCAAAATCGAAGTTTCAATGTGGGGACTTTTAAGGCCCTAAATAGTTAGGTTGGTATCTTTACTATTAAAAACGATTGTTTTTGAGGGTCATATACACATACCTAGCTCTCAACATCTATTTGAATCTGAGTGTCAACCGTGTCATATCGGGAGCTCGCTCCGAACGCAAGTAAACATAATTTTCAATCGCGCTCCATTTCTTTGTGTCTTTAATAATTTTAATTTTGTCAAATGGAATCAACGGTTGAAAGTAAGTAAATTTCAACTAAGTCAAGAAAATGCAATAAAAGTTGATTGTTATTAAATTATTGTAGCATTTAAAATATCATTTTATTATCGTTTCCAGTTTAAATCGCAAAAATTAAAATATACAGAAGTTAAAAGTCCCACGACATCCCACTCTCAAACAAATTTTCCCGTCTTTTTTAATCGTTCTTCATTAATAATTTAAAAAAAATAGCTGCCCCCACTTGCCCCATTTTGTTTTATCTAATTTTTTCTGCAACGATGCATAAATTCGC
>NW_011956750.1:0-1315 GCF_000949405.1 Vollenhovia emeryi | reverse complement strand
TCAAACAAAACGTTTTGAGATTTTACACTTATGCGTTAGACTATATACTTCGACATTAAAAAATGTCCAATCAGTGTGGTAGAATTGATAGTTTTTTCGATAAGTACGTTTATAAAGATTGTCCAAATGGAAAATTTTCCCATGGAAAGCACTTATTTCGAATCCCAGTGCAGTCGGATCAGAGACATATTGTATGGATACACAATAGTGGTAAGTTATATACAATATTTATATATTACTCTTTAGATTTAAAATATTACAAATATTACATTACATTCCCAGTTAGAAATGACTTGTCGATCGACGTCGAAACGACGTTGTATCGACATCGAAACCATCAAATTGACATCGATTCGACATCGTTTCGACATCGATCGACGAGTCATTTCTGACTGGGTTTGCTTTCTTATCATATTACTCAGCATAATTGTTAAGTATTTACAAAAAGATATTAATATTAATTATACAAAGGGAATGTAAAAGCACAGCCGAAGCCATCGCAAGAGTATATGCCGCCTCTAGGCAACATGAATTATATTCCCATTTTACTGAAAGAACAAATAACTTACGATGGACTTTGTTTAATTTTAAAATTGAAAATATTCAAAATATTTTCTAAAATTGGTACTATCACGAGACACGGTAGTGTCTCGCGCCAAGTGTAAGCGAAGCTAGTACACGCGCGCGAGACCGACCGTGTAAGTTTACGCGAGTACACGACTTGACGGGCCCTCAGATTTTTTTTTCTCAACAATGGCTGATCCCACGAATTTGAGACTACGCTTAATCGATAGCTTGGATACGATTTGTATAATAAAACTATTTTTACTTTTTTCCTACGTGCCCCATGAGTAGAGATATTGCAATGCACAGTCCAAAAGTCTGAATTTTCACGTAATTTTTTAAGAAACATCGTCATCGTGGTCGTCGTGGTCGTCGTGGTCGTCGTGGTCGTCGTGGTCGTCGTGGTCGTCGTGGTCAACCAGGCCAAAATCCATCTCACTTTTCTGCCGCAACGTGGAATTGGCGCTGCTGTCGCGTATCTCACGTAGCGTCTCGCGCCAAGTTTGAATAAGTCTAGGTGTATTAATACCGTAGTTGTCGGTGTCTAGGTGTATTAACACGTATCCCAGGTCGCCGATGACGACGTCCAGGCAGTGCGCCTTGAACTCGACGTCCACGTATCCCAGGTCGCCGATGACGACGTCCAGGTAGTGCGCTCCGTAGTTTTCGGTGTCTAGGTGTATCAATACCTTGAATTCGATGTCCACGTGTCCCAGGTCGCCGATGACGATGTCCAGGTAGTGCGCTCCGT
>NW_011956749.1:0-1318 GCF_000949405.1 Vollenhovia emeryi | reverse complement strand
TATACAGGGTGTACCTAAACTGGCGATAAATATTTTAATGACAAGTACTTTACAACATTTTGAGACGAAAATTCTATTGTAATACGAAAAAGTCGAGACTATAATAGTTTTCAAATGGGAACAGTTTAAACATCTCGAATAGCAAAGCTAGAATTTCGCGCGCTCAGGGATGGCAAAATGGTCAGTGATAAAGGTGCTTTCTTGAACTACACGTCTTTGACATTAATGAAATAAGTGTAAAAATGTATGCAAGAGTTTTATTAAGAAACTATTTCTGTTCATTTGCAATGAATTTTAGAAATAGTTTAAAATGTTTTTTTTCAATAGTTCAAGTCGATATTGATTTTTGTCAACTGTCATCAGCATATCTATTTGGTTAAATTAGTAAATCTCCGCGATGAAATTTGTCGCAATTTAACCAAATAGATATGCTGATGACAGTTGACACAAATCAATATCGATTTGAACTAATGTGCCAATTTCTAATTTGCACACTTTATATTAATTTAATTTTTTCTAATTACAAATTTGCACATTGCTTCCATTGTTATGGCTTCCTCATAGAGGAATCTTTAAGAGCAAAATAAGAATAATTTGAATACTTTCAAGAAACATCGTAGTAAAGTTAAATTTCTCTCATAAAGCTTCATCTATGAGGAAGCCATAACAATTGAAGCAATGTGCACATATCTAATTTGCCTACTTTAATGATGAGGAAGAAATTTGCAAATTTCCAATTTGCACGCTTCAATGATGAGGAAGCAAGGTGCAAATTTCTAATTTGCACACTTTCAAGAAACATCGTGCAAAATTAGATTTCGCTCCTAAATGTTCCTCTATGAGGAAGCAATGTGCAAATTTCTAATCTGCACACTTTCAAGAATAATTGAAAAAAATTAGATTTCGCTCCTAAACCTTCCTCTATGAAGAAGCCATGTGCAAATTTCTAATTTGCACAATTTACTTTACTTTACTTTACTTTAAATTAATTTACATTTTTTCTAATTATATATTACATTCTTCTTCAGTTTTTCAATCCAAATTTCATATATACGTATTTCATTAAAATATGATTAATTACTTCTTCAGTCATACACTTTTGAAATTTTTGAAAATCATAATTAAACAAAATTTGCGATAGTTACAGCAACCACTGACACTTCTTAAAATATGATGAGGAAGCAAATTGCAAATTTCCAATTTGCACCTCCTCCCCCCCCCCCCGTTTTAATAATGTCCGTGCGTGCGTGCGTGCGTGCGTGCGTGCGTGCGTGCGCGTGTGTGTGTGTGTTTGTGTTGTATATGTGACGCAACTGAA
>NW_011956748.1:0-1314 GCF_000949405.1 Vollenhovia emeryi | reverse complement strand
ATTTAACTCAAATAACTGTTATAAAAAGTCAAAGCTAATTAAGCAGATTTTTGAAAAAATAAACGTAGAAATAACAAAGCATCTAATGTATCATCCCCTAGCCGACTTCTTAATTTGTTACCGATATAACCGGCCGCCGAAAAAGCTCGTTCAGCTTCCACACTTGTAGGAGGAATGGACAACAAATATTTATATACTAATTCCAGATGATATATTATTTACTCATTAATTGCATTAATAAATGTTATAAATGTTATAAATATAAATAAATATTATAAATATTATAAATGTTTATAAATAATTTAGTTTTAAGTATTTAATAATATATGGTATCAATCGATAATCCCGAAAATCCCGGGATTAGTACTTTCCAATCCCAGAATTTTCGAACCAAAAAATCAGTCGGGATCCCGGGATCCCGGGATCCCGAATCCCGGGATTGTATTCCCTAGTTATGTTACTTTGTATAATTGTAAAACTTAAAGTTGAATGATGTTGTCTGAATCTGATAAACTATTATAGTTGGTGGCTGAATTGGTTGGTATAAAAACCTAATTCAACACTTTTTATACATAATAATTGAAATGTATTAAATATAAAGGTTTAAAATTAATTCTATGGCTGAATTGTTGTGAAATAATTACATACTAAATATTGCAAGACTAACCACAAATGTTAATTTTTTATCCAAGGTTAATCAGTAGTAATTTAAACTGCCATTTGAAAGATTCGAGCTCTATTAGTTGCAAAGATAAAATACTTAATAATAAAATTAAAGGGGTGTATATGTATATACATATGTTTTTCTCACAGATTCTTTTTAATCTGATTATATTTTATATTACTGTACAGGTATAGTGGAGAATCCCTGTGTATGAGCTAAATCCATTTCTTTTAATTACCGAAACTCTATAGGCACAAATAAAAGATATAGTAGCTCACTTTGAAAAAAAATTACTAACCCATGGAGAAATAAAAAGTCAGGATGACATCAATTTGATTTTACATTGATTAAAATATGACATAAATTTGCTCAATATAACGTCAAATTAACGTCATCTTGTCTTTTTATTTTTCCTTAGAAGACAGGGAAATTTCAATTCAATTGTTTTTTTCTAGGTAATTGTGCATAAAAGCGACTTCCTCTCCGATTCGCTTGATTTTTAAATATGTTGTTGGGGATGTCTTCTCGAGTCATTTCATATACAGGGTGTTAAAAAAGTGTCGCATTTGCTCAGCACCATTCGATAGAGAATAAAAATTTAAGGAGAAATGTCTAATACTACGTTTCGATGCGATGAATAGTTTCGCCGT
>NW_011956747.1:0-1314 GCF_000949405.1 Vollenhovia emeryi | reverse complement strand
TAAAGAGGATAAAATGTCATTTCTCGTCCAAGCAAGATCTAGGTAGCTTAAGAGTAATTTCACATTGGAAATAATTCGTACTGTACGCCGACAAATTTGTCAATCTTAAAACACAGTGAGATTTATTTATTCTAATATTTAAATCGTAATTAATTTAAAGAATTTATTGCGAAAAATTATTACCTCAGCCAGGATTCAAACCTGGACCTTCCTTGATTTCGCGAGGGCGTTTCACCAATTTGACCATCGAGGCATGTGAATTTTTTCCAATGTGAAATTAATCTTAAGCTAGCTAGATCTTGCCTGGCCGAAAAATGGCATTTTATTCTCTTTATTGATTTTAATAATCGGCCGATTATACTTTCTTATTATTGTCCATATATAAAGTTAATATTTATTAATTTATTTAACATTAGGTACAATATATATCTTTGTTTTACATGAAATACATGTTCAATTTTCATGTACATAAAGTTACTGTAATTATTAAAACTATATGATTTGAACGCTCCAATAGAAAGGATTATACATAAAGAAAAAACTGCAGTTTCTTAAATTCTTCAGTGCAAAATTAACGCTATATCGGTTATATTGATATTATACAATAACACAAAGAAAAAATAAATTGAACAAAAATTGCAATAAAGAACCGAAAATCTTATCAATTAGCTGTATGCTCAAATCGTAATTTCAAATTAAAATCAATATTATTTTAACAATGTACGTCAATTTATCATGTAAAACTTATTGGATACAATCACAAAAATTGCAACTAACAAAATTATAGATAACATGCTATTCTGATTTAAATCTGTAAGTAAATAATAAATATCATTTGAGTATCTCAAAAGTTAGTGTACTCTTTGGCTTCCTCTGTATTTAAACACACATTCAAATTATTTTTCAAGTCATTATAATGTGCATACGTTTTCGGTAAAGTAATAGTATCAGTACATGTAGTAAATATTGGTCTTTGGCTTAAACCCATTGTCTCATCACGAGACACGGTAGTGTCTCGCACCAAGTGTAAGCGAAGCTAGTACACGCGCGCGAGACCGACCGTGTAAGTTTACGCGAGTACACGACTTGACGGGCCCTCAGATTTTTTTTTCTCAACAATGGCTGATCCCACGAACTTGAGACTGCGCTTAATCGATAGCTTGGGTACGATTTGCATAATAAAACTATTTTTACTTTTCTCCTACGTGCCCCATGAGTAGAGATATTGCAATGGAAAGTCCAGGAGTCTGAATTTTTCTGAATTTTTACGTATTTTTTTAAGAAACGTCGTCATCGTGGTCGTGGTCGTCGTGG
>NW_011956746.1:0-1314 GCF_000949405.1 Vollenhovia emeryi | reverse complement strand
GTTATATTTCTTAAAAAATCAAACTAAAGATTTTATTGGAAAAAATAATGGAGTTAATAATATTAATGAGACAGACTGATCACAAATACGTGGCCTGTAGGCCACATTCCTCAATTTTTTCACACTCGAAATTGTAGTAAAGTTTTACATGCCTCAAATGAAAGATCTCATTGAGCTGATTATAAATGTATCAGTGCTAAAATGCATCTCCTTTCCATTTCCAAGAAAATGGGCCCAAAGATCCTACAATCAACAGATGACGCCATTAAAAGATTATTAATTCCAAAACAGCAGTTTTAGAATTTTGAACTGCACGGGAAGGAGGTACACTTTGACACATATTTGTAATCAACTTAACAAGATCTTTCATTTGATTTGATTTGATTTTATGATATACATGCAGGGTTGGGAAAGTTATTTTATAAAAGTATCTAGTTACAGTTACGGTTTCTTCGCTAAAAATGTAACTAGTTACAGTTACAAGTTACCAATTCTGAAAAGTAACGCGTTACAGTTACAGTTACTCAAAAAGTATCGAATCGTTACTTTGCAGTTATTTTCTTGCAATAAAAATAAAAATATCAAATCTGCAATTGAATTGTAAAGTGTCGATAAAAAAGTTTATGCGCAATTGCAAGACCTAATACGATCTATGGAGGTTTAAAAAATATATAAAGTAACTATTAATGTAACTGTTAAATTAGTTACTAGTTATCGAAAAAATGTAACTGAGTTAAGTTACAGTTACAGATGGAGAGAAAGTAACAAAGTTAAGTTAGAGTTACCAAAACAAAGTAACTGTAACTGTAATGTACAAGTAACGAGTTGCTTCCCAACCCTGTAAACATGACTACAAATTCGAGTGTGACAAAATTGGGAAACATCTTACTCTTTTTAATACATAAAAATATAATTCAGATTTTAAATTACAAAAACTTGGCGCTGTTCAATGGAATTTTATTGCTCTCTATCTCTCCTTCCAATATCCCTTCTCCCCACTCCTTCACAAGTATGAATTCCAGCGCGCGCGTGTGTGTGTGTGTGTATGTGTGTGTGTGTGCGCGCCTCTCTCTCTCTCTCTCTCTCTCTCTCTCTCTCTCTAGCGTGCGCGCGTTATATATTTTGGTATATTTGTATCTATGTATGCGTATATAGGGTTAGGATATATGTTGTTATGTTTGCGTATATTTGTATGTACAGGGTGTCTGATGCAAAAGTAGCAATTTTGGAAATAGCGGTAGATTGGGTTAAACTAAGGAGAAATATCATGTACCGAGGTACAAAGGAACAATAGTTATCAACATATAAATTTAT
>NW_011956745.1:0-1314 GCF_000949405.1 Vollenhovia emeryi | reverse complement strand
GCGGAGGGAGGGAGAGGGGGGAAAAAGCCAGTCAATCGGGGCATTGTAGGCTGACCTATTAAAAAACTGGGAGCGCGGTGTGCCATATCGGGTTAACCTGGTAGCCTTTGTCGCGGTTCAAGTTATCAGGGTGTTTCAAGATTTCAAGGCCTTCGCGGTGTTTTCGTGCGAAATAGCTGTAGGACGGGGCCAGCATGGTGAATTTGTCGAATTGGACGGCGTGTCCAGTCTCAATCTTGTGTTCGGCTAGGGTTGATTGTGAGGACTCGCAGAAGGGCCACCGGGCCCATGTGCCAACTCCACCTCCTCGTGGTGTGAGTCGGTAACACAGGAGTACCCCTCCTGTGGCTGACGGGGCTCTGGCTTCGCGCAGGGTGCACACACCGGTGTGTATACCTGGATACCTAGACGGGAAGGATCGGGTCCCGCCGCTTGGTGCTGCGGTCACGGCCGAAGAATGAGGTGGACAATAGTCGTAATTCCTCCTTAGTAGGTCGGGGGCAGGAATGTCCTTAAGCCGTGGCCCTCGCCTGCGGGGACTGAGAGATCCCTGAAGGTATCTCGCGGGCGCTAGCGCGCCAACCCGAGGGAAGTCTTTCCCCTCGGTAGGCGGACCGGAGGAGGAGGGATCCTTAGCGCCATCGCTCTGGGTCCTGAATCTGAAGGAAGGAAGCCCGAGGCAGGCCGCCCACGACGGGAAAGGGCGTTCTGATGGCCAAACGCAAGAAGGCCAAGAGGGACCTCAGCAGGGCCAAGGCCGAGTGGCGGAAAAAGGTGAGGGAGCTGGAGGAGCAAATCCCCCAACTCCCCACCCGCGACCTGGTTGCTGAGGTGCTGAAGTTCAGCAGCAGGATCGACGGGGCGGTCTCGGCCAGCAAGAACCTAAAAGGTACCCTTGCTGGCTTGATAAGGGACGGGGCCCTGTACACAAGGGTCGCCGTGGGCGCCTTGTCTACGAGGCTGAGCGGGGAGGCGGGCGAGACGGAGCAGATGAGGGAGGAGTTGGCCTCCCTCAGGGCTCAGGTCGCCGACCTCATGAGGGACAAGGAGGCGCGGGACCGGAAGGTGATGCCGCCCCCCCGCGACCCTCCGCCGATGGAACGGCACGCCGCCCCGCCGGAGAAGGGGCAAGGGGGGAGCAGATGATGGAGGTGGACAACACCGGGCTACCGGAGGATCCTCCTCCACCCGGGAAAACGGCGGATCCCCCGTCCCCGGAAGAGGACCTGGGACGTCGTCACGCCGGGCGCGGCTGGCACGTCCCGGGCCTCGACGTCGGGGGCGGGGAAGACGCGGGTGGGGAAGAGGGAGAGA
>NW_011956744.1:0-1314 GCF_000949405.1 Vollenhovia emeryi | reverse complement strand
CTGACGATAATGACAAAGGAATAGAGGAATCGGAAGACAAAGAAACAGAAGATAAGGATGAAAAACATTTTAAACAACGCTCTGAAGCATGGGTAATGTGGTCAACAAAAATTTATGAACAAGCTACGAACATTGCATCGCAATGTTGTGATGGCGAAACATTAAATGCTTATTACAATATTGAAGTTGCTAAAAATATTAAACGCTTAATGTGCTTTCTTCCTCTTTGGACTGGTATTATGATACCGTTTTTTGGTACAAAACATCGTATTGCTACATCTTCTAGCGTTGAATCAGAATTCGCAAATATTAAAACCAGAGCTTTTAAAAGCGAATTGCCTCAGAGAGTTGATAAATTTGTTTTTCATCACATAGATTATTTAGATGGCCGCATTAAAGAAGCTTCAACAAAACTGACTGTTTCAAAAACAGAGTTTATTGAAAAAAACTATTCTAAGGATGTTTTACAAAATACTCTAAATGAGAACACAAGCATTGATGGAAATAGTAAAATTAATATTGAAAAAAAATCGAGTTGTGATAAACACGTATTGACTGATACCAATATATCACAAGTCGATTTTCCATCAAATCTTTCGTTGCAAAGTAACGATATTTGTACTACGAGTAATAATGTGCAAGATCCAAATATGGAAGATATGGACGTGTTTGAAGAAAGCATGAAGATGGATGAAGCGATAGGTGATGAAAATGTAGAAAACGTGGACAAGTTCAATTTAGAATTGAATAATCCCCTCAATGCTGGTGAAAATTGGCGTGGCAAAATTACACCAGATAAAAAAAACACAAAACGTTCAACTTATTTGGATCCTTTTCCAAATTGGGATTTTGTACAATCACATAAATTTGTGGATATTCCACTATTAAGAAATGGCAACTTATGCGATAGCGTTAAACTTAAAAATAATTATATATGTATAAGAAATACATGCGCTTTCGATTCTTTTGTGCAAATGTTAGCACGTGCCATAGGGAAAGAAAAAGTTTATAAAAGTTGTATACAGGATCATCAATCACTAGTATTAAGATTGGCACGAAATATTCTAACGCGTGGCAAGATTATGGCAAACGATTATAAAATTCGCGCAGAAATCTTACAAGAATTAGTATTGTGTAACATTTCGGGTACCAGACAGATAAAGATGGTCGACGCTACTTGCAATATTGCGCATTTGATAGAAATATTGTTGACAGACTTGCCAAGTGTAACTAGATTTACGAAGTGCTCCAAATGTAATTACACGGAATCGAGAAATTTGTCCACTTTGTGTATCAACGTGGAAATATTACTTA
>NW_011956743.1:0-1313 GCF_000949405.1 Vollenhovia emeryi | reverse complement strand
GTGACAACGTCCCAGGTTTTCCTCTCCGGGGACGGGGGACCCGCCGTCTCCCCGACGGGGGGAGGATCGTCCGGCAGCTCGGTGTCATCGAGCTTCATCCTCTCCTCCCCTCCCGCCCTCTTCTCCGGCGGAGTGGCGCGCCGTCCCGTCGGCGGGGGACCGAGGGGGGGGCGGCATTTTCCCCCGGTCCTCAGCCTCCTTCGCCGCCCGTAGGAGGTCGGAGACCATGGCCTTGAGGGCCATGATCTCCTCCCTCATACGTTCCTCCCTCTCGTTCCTCTCCCCACTCACCCTGGTCGAGAGGGCGTCGACGGCGACCTTGGTAAACAAGGCCCCGTTCCTTATCTGGGCAGCAAGATCCCTTCTCAAATTCCTGCTGACACTCACCGCGTAGTCAATCCCGCTGGCGTGCTCCAAGACGCGCGCCACTATATCGCGGGTGGGGAGCTGGGGGATTTGCTCCTCCATCTCCCTCTTCTTCATCTGCATCGCGGCCTTATACTTTGGGGGATCGTAATCCCCCTGGAGGGCCTTCTCTTGTTTGCGGGCGCGTACCGCGATGCCCTCCCCCGTTGTACCGGGCCTGCCCCGGCCATCCTTTTTTTCAGGGGGGTCTTCCTCCTCCCCGCTGGAGCTGTCGGGGGGGCGGGCCACCTTCGCGCCCTTCCCCCTCCCGCCGCTCCGACTCCTCTTCGTGGCCCCCGAGCGGGACGTGTGGGACTTGGTACTCCCATCGGAGCCATCGTCCCCCTCGGGGTCCACTGCGCTGGCCGCGTCGTCCGTCGCGAAGGCCTCGGAGTCCTCGCTTCGCGCGGTCCCCTCCCCTTCGGTGTTCCTCGGGGAGGGGGACCCTTTGGACCTCTTGCTTATCTTGCTCGCAAGGGCTGTCGAGTCCCCCTCCGTGTCCTCCGGATCATCCCGGACTTGAGGGTCCGACATGGTCCGGCGGGCATCCTTTTTCCTCTTATCCCGGACCTTGGAGGACTTGGGGCCGGGCTTCCAGGCCCCGCGCCCTCCAATGTCCAGGGACACCTTCTCTACGCCCACGACCGTGGGGCCAAGCAGCCCTGACGGCCCAGGCTGTTGGGAGGGCGTCTCGCCATCCTGTACCCCTCCTTCCACGCCCGCCGCTGGTGTACGCGGCTGCGTGCCCTCTCCCTCCTCCTCCCCAGGTTTAAAAAAAAAAGAATTTTTATTGTTCGCCATAAGAGAATCAATTCTCACTCCGTGCAGGGCTCCGCCGACCGGGGTATACCCCCTCCGGGCCACGACCGACCGCGAGACATGACCACGGACGTCGGCCGCGGCCCGAG
>NW_011956742.1:0-1313 GCF_000949405.1 Vollenhovia emeryi | reverse complement strand
ATAATGACGAAGTAATATCCAAATTTGCATTTTTACAAGTTAGAATGAGCAATGTCCAAATTTTTAATTTGCACATCAACTCACAAAGCTTCCTCTATGAGGAAGCCAAATTTGAATAGACAACTTGCCAAAATGTTAATGTTACATTTTGCAAATTTCCAATTTGCACCTTATAAATAAAAAAAAACTTGCCAAAATGCTACGTTTTGCAAATTTAAAATTTGCACCTTTAAGATAAAGAATAGTCCAGATGTTGAGGAAGCAATGTGCAAATTTCCAATTTGCACCTTTAAAATAAAAAAAAATTGAATAGACAACTTGTCAAAATGCTGATGTTGCATTTTGCAAATTTCCAATTTGCTCCTTTAACATTAAAAAAAGGCTACATGATGAGGAAGCAATGTGCAAATTTCCAATTTGCACCTTCCCCCCCCCCCCGTTTTAATAATGTCCGTGCGTGCATGCGTGCATGCGTGCGTGCGTGCGCGCGCGCGCGTTTGTGTGTTGTGTTGTATATGTGACACAACTAAGGGGAACATCAGAAGTGGTGTTCAAATCCTATCTTGGAAATTTTAAAAGTTATTCAGGGATAATGCTGGCGGTACCGTAACTTTCAAACCTCATAACTCAAAAAGTACTTAACGAAAACATACTTTATTATAGCGTTTTGGAAAGCTATTGAAATAAGCTACAAGAATATGTAATGAAAAAGGAGGGTTCCATATAAAAATTTCAAGGTGATCTGTAGATAACCTTGATAAAGCTATTCAAGGTCATACTGATATTACTATGAAATGCGCCACTAAAAACGATACAACTTTAGTGTTTAACATTTTTTTCTATCTTGGATATTTAAAAATTTATTCAGGAATTAATACGAAGTACCGTAAATTTCAATCCTCATAACTCCAAAAGTACTTAACGAAAACATACTTTATTATAGCGTTTTGGAAAGCTATTGAAATAAGCTACAAGAATATGTAATGAAAAAGGGTTCCGTATAAAAATTTGAAGGTGATCTTTAGATAACCTTGATAAAGTTACTCAAGGTCAAACAGATATTACTATGAAATGCGCCACTAAAAACGATACAACTTTAGTGTTTAACATTTTTTCTATCTTGGATATTTAAAAAGTTATTCAGGAATTTCAACGTAAATATACATATCAGGCCAGTGTAGGGGAAAAATCCTTTTTAATTTTCTGTTGCAACGTGGCATTGGCGCTGCTGACGTGATTGATTACCGACATTACCGAGGTTACCTACGATGACATTATATACTTTGAATTCGATGTCCACACATCGAGTTCAA
>NW_011956741.1:0-1313 GCF_000949405.1 Vollenhovia emeryi | reverse complement strand
ATAAAGAAGATACTTTTGCAGTAAAGATATTTTTGTAGAGATTATACTTTTGTAAAAAAGATAGAGTAATAAAATATATTCGGTTGAATTGGAGCTTAGACTTGGTGCTTTTTTACCTTTTTTTAAAAAGGTAAGTCTTTTACGTGATACACACCTTTTGAAGTTTAATCTAATTATAAGTTTCCATACTAATTCATTCTAAGATTTGATGTACCTTGGCGGAGATAAAATTCATAATTCGAATTATCATCAAATGTCTACATCACGCATTTTCATGCACTACACATAATTGATGCATCTTTTCTATTTACAAAATTGGAGCATTATAATTATAATTCTGATTGTTCAAATGTTTTCTGTATTACACGATACATAAAATTTTTAAATGGAATTCTGTCTCGAATTCTGTTGCGAATTATAGATCGTGTAAAGTGGGCTTTAGACATTAGACACGTCTAATTGTAAGAAACGTACTTTAAACTAACACGTGCTACCTGGGATATGTACAATAATATTGCAACGGTCAGAAATTTTCTGAGCTAAGATTGGATTAGAGGAATAATTCAATTTCAGCACTTCCAATAAAAAATATTCTGCTAGCTCGACCAATGTTACCTTATTATAATTTAACAAGGTTTTCGGAATATTAAATTGTAACATTTACAAGACATTACAATTCAGCGGCCATTAGACGTTTTTGCAATATCTTATCAACGTTGATTTTACAAATCGTAACATAGGCCTGGAAATACCGTCTGTTAGGAAACAGCGTAAAAATACGTGCGTGCGTGCGTGCGTGTGCGCGCGCGCCCGCTATTAGCTCGTGGTCAAACGGGACAGTGGTCAATTACAACGTGGCCAATCGGGACCGTGGTCAATTGCAACGTGGCCAATCGGGACCGTGGTCAATGGCAACGTGGTCAATCGGGACCGTGGTCAATCGGGACCGTGGTCAATTGCAACGTGGTCAATCGGGACCGTGGCCAATCGGGACCGTGGCCAATCGGGACCGTGGTCAATTGCAACGTGGCCAATCGGGACCGTGGTCTATTGCAACATGGTCAATCGGGACTGTGGTCAATTGCAACGTGGGCAATCGGGACCGTGGTCAATCGCAACGTGGTCAATCGGGACCGTGGTCAATTGCAACGTGGTCAATCGGTACCGTGGTCAATTGCAACGTGGTCAATCGGGACCGTGGTCAATTGCAACGTGGTCAATCGGGACCGTGGTCAATTGCAACTTGGTCGATCGGGACCGTGGTCAATTGCAACGTGGTCAAGTGAAAAGTCAAGTGAAAATGCTGGTCTGGT
>NW_011956740.1:0-1313 GCF_000949405.1 Vollenhovia emeryi | reverse complement strand
TTAATAGCTTCTGGAAAAAAACGTCGACTAGATACAACAAAAAACTGAATTGGCTATTAAAAATTCAAAAATACAAAAAAGCCATGAACATCAAACCGATTATCATCAAGAACGAGGTAAACGAGAACGTAAAAATTGACCCCACCAATTACTTAGATTGTGACGTTGATCCACTATCAAGAACCAACAACGGCGACGACGGCGACGGCGACGACGGCGACGGTGGCGGCGTCGTCCACATGGCCTAGACGGTACCAAAACCAACGAGTAAGTAAAAAATAATACAAGGAGTGTATTTCCCAGTGAGAAATGATTCGTCGATCGACGTCGAAACGACGTCGAATCGACATCGACACCGTCGAATTGACATCGATTCGACATCATTTCGACGTCGATCGACGAATCATTTCTCACTGGGTTACTTTTATAACTTTTATATATCATGTTTCAGTGGCTGAAGGAAGTCATACGGCGAGAGGTCCTAAAAGAAAACAAGAAGAAGATGAGGCGGCTGCCGCCGCCGCCACCAGCGTACCCGCCGCCGCCACCGGCATACCCGCCGCCGCCGCCACCACCGGCGTACCTGATGCCGCCGACGCCGACGTACGCGCAGCCGACGTACGCGCAGCCGACGTACGCGCAGCCGACGTACGCGCCGCCGACGTACGCGCCGCCGACGTACGCACCGCCGACCTACCCGATGCCACCGTTCCATTAGAAAACGTAAGTATTTAAATACCGGTGACATCGGCGCGCCGCCAACGTACCTGTCACCAGTGCATTTGTATTACTTTTACAAATTTTAGATATAGATCTGACGCTACAGTGTCGGCGCGATCCTGTGCAGCATCTTCCTAACCGTCTCGCGCTAGGAAAAAGAAAACGCGCTCGACGTAACGGCGAAATATGTCCGGACGCGGTAAAGGCGGTAAGACCAAGGGGAAGGCGAAGACCCGCAGCAGCAGGGCCGGCCTGCAGTTCCCCGTGGGCAGGATTCACCGATTCTTCTGAGAAAAGGCAACTACGCTGAGCGCGTCGGTGCCGGTGCGCCGGTCTATCTCGCCGCCGTCATGGAATATCTGGCGGCTGAAGTGCTCGAGTTGGCTGGAAACGCAGCCAGGGACAACAAAAAGACTAGGATAATCCCGCGCCACTTGCAGTTAGCCATCCGTAACGACGAGGAATTGAACAAACTGCTGTCTGGAGTAGAGCTTACGATACGTTTTAAGATTCACGTGTACCCGTGTATGTGTGATATGTGCAAACGTGTAATCATGTATAATAAATGTACACGGTGCACACAATGACGTACG
>NW_011956739.1:0-1313 GCF_000949405.1 Vollenhovia emeryi | reverse complement strand
TTAATAAAAAAATAATTAATCAACTTATCGCAAAAATGGTACGCTACGCTGTAGATAATGTATCTAAGAGTATTGTGTCCAAATTTCATGTCAATCGGATCAGTAGTTTCCGAGATCTACTTGCAGCCATGTCGAAAAATGTAGTTTCGAGATAAACGCATAAGAAAGTAAGTGTTCGGTTATTCGGGTGACGGTGCGATTTTTGTTTCACTTGCCTTCAATCAGCGATTCCTGGCCCATATAATGTTCCCTCAGCACTTCCCACATATAAAAGGACACAATAAGACAGCTGTGTTGCATGTGCCAAGCGACCTTTGCGGGTCGAAGCCAGTCCCGCCACCGGTCGAACCGCGCGACCGACCGCTCGCAGCGGCTCGACCTTTCTACCTAAAAATACCTATAACTTCGGCAATTTTACGAATTTTAATACCGGCGACAGCTTAAATTGTTGGTAGAACTTCTAAGTTAATTATAAGAGAGAAAAAAAATTCGATTTTTGAAAAATTTTAGGGTGGCCAGACCCCTTAAACAAGGATAAAATGATACTCTGGAGTGCTCGGGTGGTGTTTTTGAACGCAGCCAGCGGTGGTTTCACGACGCTCATATTTTGCAGCTACTTCTCCTTCTCTAGGCGAGCGGTAAATTTAGTCACGTGACTATATTTGACGCTAAATCGTAGCGTCAATGAAAAGGCCGCTTAACGATTGCAGCGCCATCTCTTGCAAGATCCGGCAGCTACTACTAACGCAATATGGCTCCGGGTGACCTTCTATTGGACACGTAACGATTGGACACCGCTCGATTGGACACGCACTATTGGACACGCATTATTGGACACCAAAATCATTGGATACCGCATTACTGGACACAAGCATTATTGGATGCCGCATTATCGGACACAAGCATTATTGGACACCGCATTATTGGACACCGCATTTTTGTACACCGCATTATTGGACACAAGCATTGCAAGATTGGACACTGCATTGGGATTGTCCTGATTGCACACATAACCGATCGGGCACGGCAATATTTCCCGATCGGACACAGGGTCGATCGGACACAGGCCCGATCGGACACGGACTCGATCGGACACAGGCGGGCGATCGGACACATTTTGTATCAGGTTTGCGTATTTCTGTAAAGCACAATATTCTTGTGGGTGTATGGACTTACAAATGATGGAAAATTATTTGCTTTACAGAACAGTTAACCCGGGTTAAATATATATAAATATCCCGACCCATCTAGAGTCACAGTTTGCCTTAAATTTCATGTTATAAATACTTGAAAACCCATTAGAGTGTCCGATC